>NC_068986.1:40313566-40319971 GCF_001194135.2 Octopus bimaculoides
CACACACACACACACACGTATATGGCCCCTTTCTGTCTACCAAATCCACAAGGCTTTGGTCAACCCAAGGCTTATAGCAGAAGATACTGGCAGTTTTTGACTGGTAGTTATTTTATTAACCCTGAAAGGATGAAAGGCAAAACTGACCTTGGATGAATTTGAACTCAGAACATAAAGACAAGTGAAATGCTGCTTAGCATTTTGTCTGGCATGCTAAAGATTCTGCCAGTTTGCTAACTTAATAATAATAATAATAATAATAATAATAATAATCCTTTCTACTAAAGGCACAAGGCCTGAAATTTTGGAGGAAGAAACTAGTTGATTACATCAACCCCAACGTTTCACCAGTATTCAATTTATTGACCCCCGAAAGCAAGAAAAGCAAAGTTGACCTCAGCGGAATTTGAACTCAAATGAAATAGCAACAGAAATACTGCTAAGCATTTTGTCCAGCATGCTAACGATCCTGCCAATTGGATCGTTTTTTTCAGTAAAAAACACTGGAAAAATAATTCAGAATACTTGTCCAGTATCAGATCAATCCTAAAATCTAATCAGTTCATGCAGTCATGAGGCCAAACATCCCTGAAAGTTACATCCGAATCCATCCAGCAGCTCTTGAGATATCTTGTCCATGGACAAACAAACAAACAAACATGACTGAAAATAATACCTCTGCCTTCACTAAGGCGGAGGTAATAACCCTTTCTACTATAGGCATAAGGCCTGAAATTTTGGGGGGAGGAGACTAGTCGATTATATCTACCCCAGTGTTTCACTGGGACTCGTAATTCATTGACCCTGAAAAGATGAAAGGCAAAGTTATCAAATACAGTAATCCCTCAACTGTTGCTTGTGTTACATTCCAAAATCTCCCATGATAGGTGAAAATCCATGAAGAAGAATCAGTACCGTACTGTATATTTTTTTTATAATTTGTATATATCTATTTTATTAGAAATGCAAAACAGCACCACGCACTCACCTCCCAAGTTTCGTTTTCCATACAGTATGTACGATTCTTTGTTTACTCATCTGCAGTACACTACATATTTTCTTTTAATATATTTTAATTAATGTTATACAGTGCAGGACTGTACTGTACTTTTATTTATTAGTTTTTAAGTGTGAAAATGCTTATTTTACCACAGAAATAATTAATATCTAAAAAAATATAAATGCCTATCAGTCGCAGAAAACCACGATATACTGAGGAGTCCGTGATATAGATTTACATATATCAGCCAGAATAATCCACAATGTACTGAGGGCGCGATTAGTGAACCACAATATGGCGAGTAATTATTGTAATAATAATAATAATCCTTTCTACGATAGGCATGAAATATTTTGGGGAGGGGGCTGTTACAACCCCAGTGCTGAAGTGGTGCTTACATTATTGACTCTGAAATGGTCATTTGAAACTGGAAAGGAATGCTAAAAAAAATACTACCTAGCATTTTGTCCCTTATGCTAATGATTCTGCCAGCTCAAATAATAATGAGACGTAGATAAATTTTCTTCCTACTTTCAGGAATAACAGTGGATTTTCATTTTTTTTTTTTTATTACTCTTTTACACTTTTACTTGTTTCAGTCATTTGACTGCGGCCATGCTGGAGCACCGCCTTTAGTCGAGCAAATCGACCCCAGGACTTATTCTTTGTAAGCCTAGTACTTATTCTATCGGTGTCTTTTGCCGAACCGCTAAGTTACGGGGACGTAAACACACCAGCATCGGTTGTCAAGCAATGCTAGGGGGGACAAACACAGACACACAAATACACACACACATATATATACATACATATATACGACGGGCTTCTTTCAGTTTCCGTCTACCAAATCCACTCACAAGGCTTTGGTCGGCCCGAGGCTATAGTAGAAGACACTTGCCCAAAGTGCCACGCAGTGGGACTGAACCCGGGACCATGTGGTTGGTAAGCAAGCTACTTACCACTGCAAGCTTGCACATGTGTGTGATAGGTTTTGCTGGAATAGTATTTTTTGTTGATGTTGTGTAGCTGAACATCAGCCCTGACATGGAGCAAACATGATTAAAGGCATTCCAAACCAGTACCATCCTATCATTTTTTTTTTTCAGGTGTAGTGTATCTAGGGGTATATAATTTAATATATATTTTTCTTCTTTTTTAAGATTGTAGGAAGTCAATTGAGGCAAATTTGACTATAGTTTCTTGCAAGTTGAGTATCAATGTCATATAGAGGCTTCCCTCCTCATTAATGTATGGCCTCCTATCAGTCTTGGCATTGAGAAAATCTATGACAAAAGGTATTTTAGCTGTGCTTATTTTATATTTCTTTCCTTCACTTTTTTATTTTCATCTAAGACCTCATTATTCAATATATCTTCTTTAATATAACAAGAAAGAAATTTTAGGGAGATTTGGCTGCTATTTCTAGCAAGTCAGATGATCATATCTCAAGGAATCTCCCTCCCTCTCTCTTTGGCTCATTATCAGAGCAATTGTTTTTACAGATGGAATGTCCTTCCCATTTCTAACCACTCCACTGTGAAGTAGGAGTGGAACTTATGTGTATTTGTAAATATCATTATTACCACATCCATTTTCCTATATTTGCATGGCTCACATGAAGTTCATTGAGGCAGACATTCTGTGGCCTGGGGCATTTCCTGTTGCCAACCCTCACCTGTTTCCAAGCATGGTAACATTTTCCTTAGTTCTTCAAACATGAACAGCACAATGATTGGACATGTTTTTGTGGTAGATTGCTAACAAACAACACCGGTTGAATGACAATGACATTTGTTTACAGTTAGCACATGCTGTCAGAACAAGGAGACAGGATCACACACACATGCACATGCATACACGCTCACACACACTCACTCACACACACACACTCACTCACACATACACACGCTCACACGCTCACACACACACATGCTCACACACACGCATGTTGAATTTCTTTCAGTATTTCTCTCTACGAAATCCACTCACAGAGCTTTGGTTTGCCTGGATCTATAGCAAAAAACACTTACTCAAGATGCTGCACAGCAGGACTGAACCTGAAACCATGTTGTTGAGAAGTGAACTTCTTAACCTCACAGCCATGCCTGTGCTATGCTATGTTTATTAGAGACACAATCCACAATTCTATGGCTGTATTGGTAGCAATATGACTTGAACTTATAACCGAACAGTCAGGAGTTTTAAACTTTGATTTCACAGATGTTGTTTGCCACCTCTAGCCATAAACTCGATGCAGTCAACAAAACGAGAAAAAAAAAAAAAAAAATTAAGAGAAACTGAATAAAAATCAATTAAAAAGTTTTAATGACTGTCTTATTTTAAGAACTGACTTTTTGAAGAAGGAAATGCTACATTGATTAGTTTTGTCTCCACCACTGTCTCTATGTTATCTTGATAAGAGAAAAATGTGTTCAACATTTCAGTGCCAGGGATAGGGTTGAATTGAGGTGCCTGAGTGTAATATGATGTTTTGATATTCTTTTAACTGTACTTGGCATTTGGTTCTTTAAGGTCTTTTCTTGAACAGCTGTTAAATTGACATAGCTTTCAGCTGAGAGACAGAACATTTTGGTTGCAATTGATATACAATTGTACATACATACATACGCACATGTATACACACACATATATATATACACATACGTACACACCCTGACACACACGTGTGAACTTGAAGTATATTTATTTTAGTATACACACTCACACATGCAAACGCACATCATTCATGCAGATGTGATCACATGAACATATGCTTAAATTGTAACTGCATGTGCCTGCATCCTGTAAACAGTTTAGCATTGTCAGAAATATATAGATGTTGTTGTTCTGCTGTTTAGGTTTAGTTAGCTAGCAGCAACACTTGTGGATTAGAACAATAGACTATAAGCAAAGCCATACATACATACATACATACATACACACACATACACACACACACACACATACACGTACAATCGTACATAAATATATACACAGCATACACACACATACACAGTATATATACATACACACAGCATATATACATACATACACTCATACATATATACACAGCATACATACATGCATACACAGCCTACATATATACACACACAGCATATATATGTACATACATACATACATACATATACACACAGCATACATACATCCATACACAGTATACATATATATACACACACAGTATATATACATACATACATACACACACACAGCATATATACATTCATACAATCATGCATACATACATACATTAATACACACATGCATATGTGTGTGTGTGTTTAAAAAAAATTGATTGTATTGTGGACCCTTATGTTGCAAATTCAAATCCTACTGGGATCAATGAAATTAAGTACCAGTTAGATATTGGTGTCAATGTAAATGTTACTATATCATTCTTGATGTCAATGGAATTTTAACTGGCTTGAAGATATAGGCGCTAGCATGGCTATGTGGTTAAGTTTGCTTTGCAACCACATAGTTTTGGGTTCGGTCTCACTGTGTAGCACTTTCTGCTATAGCCTTGGCCAACAAAATCCTTGTGAGTGGATTTAGTAGAGGGAAACTGAAAGAAGCCTGGCATATAATGAAAATACATGAGAGAGTATGTGTTTGCATATATGAATGTGTCTGTATGTGTGTGTGTGTTTTTCTGCTTCCTTGTCTTGACATTGTGTGCTAATTGTAAATAAGAATCACTGTTCTTTCTTTGTAATCTTCCTTGAAAACATGTCCAGCCATTGTGCTATTCATGTTCAAAGGACTTGAGGAAATATTGCCTTGCTTGGAAATTGGTGAGGTTGGAGACAGGAAGAGCATCCTGCCATAGGAAATCTGCCTCTGATTTTAATCTGATCCATGCAAACATAGAAATGTGAACATCAAAATGGTTATGAAGATGATGGTAACTGAGATTATATTTATTTTCCAGAATCTTTATAATCTTGCACTAGTTGTGGGCAAATTGTGGCTCGTGAGACTTTCTGAATGGAATGCCTAATGAAAAATTACCTTCAATTGTTTTAGTAGTGCAACCTGCCTGATGATGAGTCCATGTCTCATGAGGCTTGCTTCTTGTAAAAGGTTGCCTATGCCTGCTCTACACCAACCTTTGCTTTTTGCTCCATGCTAGCAACGGTTTTGCTAATTCCTCACATTATAAAAATTTGGAACTTCAGAATGAGATGGATGCCTTTCATGGCACTTACAACCAAAGATGTACAGCTTTCAGCTCTGCACATCACTTACACATGGTGACCTGGGCTGTTACTGAACCAGTCACACCTATGCATAAAAAGTGTAAAATATGCATAAAAAAATAAGCACCAAACTGGTATGATTTCCAAAAAATCCATATATAAAATACTTCTGGAATTTATTGCAAAATTAAGATTCTATAGAATTTTCAGACTTTATTCTAAATAAATGGAGACAAAGAAATGGGAAGTAAGTGTAAAAACAAACATGACACATGCTCACATAAGAAGTTGACATTCATTTACATAAATGCATTCTCTATAGTGCATGTGTGTGTGTGTGTGTGTGTGTGTGTATGTACATAGATATACACAAACATCTCTTCTTTTACTTTTTATGTATGCACATTTTATTTGTTACACTTTTCTCTCTCTGTCTCCCTTACTCATTTGAACTCACAATATATTTGAAAGTAGATACCTTCATTTTGGTTACAGAAAAAAAATAGAATGTGAAATTATATTTCTATTTGACAAACGAACCCAACCAGCAAATCGCTGTTGCTAAGGAAACTAATATACATGCATGTATGTGTGTATGAGAGAGTATGTGCGTGTGCATGAATGCATTGGAAAAACTGAAAATAGCATTTATTTTTTTTGTTAAAGTTTCCTTGGTTAATGGTTGTGTGTTCATCCAGTTAGAATCTCCGGTTGTTCTCTTGTTCTCTTATTAGTCAGGTCTTTCAGTGCATTGGATGAATTGTGGTAAATTATTTCTTTATTATTAATGAAATATAGACTAATAGGTGTGTGGAGTGGGGTATGCGAGGATACCCACCCAAATTAAACTTGTACTTTGCTAGTCTTCTTCCCTCTCCTCTCTCCTTCTCTCTTTCCTTCTCCCTCTCCTTTCTCCTTCTCTCTCCTCCTCCTCTCCTCCTATCTTTCTGTCTCTACCCCCTCTCTCTACATTGCACATGCATTAAAAATTAAATAGAATGCAGTGTTCAAAATAATTTTTTTTAGTTGTATTTTTCCTGATTTTGTTGGAAACAAATTAAAGCAATTTTGTTAGATTTCTGAGGCTAAAAGAAAATGGATGATATATATATATCATGATATATATGTATGTGTGTATATATATATATATATATATATATATATATATATATATATATATATATATAT
>NC_068986.1:40320964-40321423 GCF_001194135.2 Octopus bimaculoides
TATATATATATATATATATATATATATATATATATATTTGTAAATAGGAAATAGTTACTTTTGATTAACTTGAAAGCAAAACCTTTCATTGATAAGCAGCCAAGCTTGATATTTTCTTTGAAGGAAGTAAAACCGGGTATTGCAAGTGGAGGTAGAGGGAAACTGTGATACACATGCCTTTCCCCAATGGCAACTAGTTAAACATGACTGAGATTATAGAATGCTCGCTAAATGTGGTTCATTATTTAGTTTTTGTTTTTTTGGTTACAAAATTTCAAAATCCTTACCAATTTGATGTTGCTTTTCATTTTACTCTATGGGACTGATAAAATGTATACAACTGGAGTGGCTGTGTGGTAAGTAGCTTGCTTACCAACCACATGGTTCCGGGTTCATTCCCACTGTGTGGCACCTTGGGCAAGTGTCTTCTACTATGGCCTCGGGCTGACCAAATCCTTG
>NC_068986.1:40321433-40323664 GCF_001194135.2 Octopus bimaculoides
TAACCTAGCGGTTCAGCAAAATAGACCAATAGAATAAGTACTAGGTTTCCAAAGAATAAATCCTGGGGTCGATTTGCTCGACTAAAGGTGGTGCTCCAGCATGGCTGCAGTCAAATGACTGAAACAAGTAAAAGAGTAAAAGAGAGCAAAGAGTAACTGCCTTTAATACCCTGGGGTTGCTTATTTAATCAGTATATGCATACATATATAATGATGATGTTGATACATATAGTCCAAGCCATTCCAGCATCGAACATGGACATTAAATGATGGTGATGATGATTGTGTGTGTGTGTGTGTGTGCTTCCCACCACTGCTTGACAACTGGTGTTGGTTTGTTTACATCCCTGTAAAAGTGGTGATAAAACCAGTGCTTGGTTTATTTGTTCAACTAAAACCCACCAAGGCAGTGCTCCAGCATGGCCACAGTCCAATGACTGAAACAAGTAAAAAGATATAAAGATTACTGCAACTATTACTCTTTACTCTTTACTCTTTTACTTGTTTCAGTCATTTGACTGCAGCCATGCTGGAGCACTGCCTTTAGTCGAGCAAATCGACCTCCAGGACTTATTCTTTGTAAGCCTAGTACTTATTCTATCGGTGTCTTTTGCCGAACCGCTAAGTTACGGGGGACGTAAACACACCAGCATCGGTTGTCAAGCAATGTTGGGGGGGACAAACACAGACACACAAACACACACACACATACATACATATATATATATATATATATATATACACATACATATATACGACGGGCTTCTTTCAGTTTCCGTCTCCCAAATCCACTCACAAGGCTTTGGTCAGCCTGAGGCTATAGTAGAAGACACTTGCCCAAGGTGCCACACAGTGGGACTGAATCCAGAACCATGTGGTTGGTAAGCAAGCTACTTAACCACACAGCCACTCCTGGGCCTGTAAAAATCTATATTAGGCATCGGTAAACATTTCCTTAAAAGTCCTAGCAACCAATTTGTAAAATTTCTGACTGATATTAAGAAATACTTTGTAAAAATCTCTTAGATAATAGGCTACTCTTTCACCATCTTTATCTTTCAACATGAACTTAAAATGTTAAATAATTTGTCTAGATATTAGATTATTGCAACAATTACAGAAATTTATTTTGTAATTCTGGGAATAATACTGAAACAATTGGCTTTGTAAATGTATCTTCTTAAAACCCATTGTAATCAATTTATTAAATTTCTGAGTGATATTAAGAAATAATTTGCAAAGAAAAAAAGAAAAAGTCCAAGATGAGGTGTTTGTTGTTGCCTTTTCGGTTTTTGGTCTTTTCAGTATCCTTATGTTTTATCTTAAATCATTTTTTCCTTGTCGAGTAGCTTATCTAGTCTATCTATATCATGTTTTTAAAATTGGTATTTCAGTTGGTTTTATTACTGTAATGTGGAATACTCTTCCAGAAATGTTTTGAACATGTGTTCTTACTTCTTAGAGAAGGAGAGAGGGAGAGAGAGTTGAGAAAATAGATCTTGAATAATAGTTATGGCTGTGGAATTATTACATCTACTTTTTCTTTTGTATGCACACACACACACACACACATGGGGTGGAGTCATTTCAATTATATCTAAGTTTTTTGAAAGGAGCAAAAATAATGGATTTGCTGGTTGTAGTGATGTTGTGAGTTTAAAATGCCAAAGAAAAGAAGATACAAGAGGAAAAAAGATAAAAAGAAAGGAAGATAAGTAAAAGTGAATATTGTTTTTGTTTTCTTTTTCATTAATAGGAATTAACAATTTTATTACGGCTTTTCTTGGTTTAATACATTCCTACTTTATATTGCTTTTGTTTTTTTTGATTTAGCCCCAGGTCACATTTGGCTGTACAGACGTGATCAAAGGCATTCCAGTTATGACCTACTTCTTTCATTTCCCCACTTTTTTTCTTAGGCATAATGTAACTAGGATTATATTATTCAATACGTCTATTTTTAAAATATTAAGACGTGGTTTGAGGGAGATATTTAGTTGCTATTTCTAACTGGCTGAATGATTGCTTAAAGCAGAGATTTTTAAGTGGTGTCAAGGAAACTAAAGACCAATGGAGGGTATGTTTTCTATAAAGAAAATATGATAAAATCCTTATTTTCTATCGTGTTTTCTGATTAATGGCTGTGTGGTAAGTAGCTTGCTTACCAACCACATGGTCTCTGGCTCAGTCCCACTGTGTGGCACCTTGGACAAGTGTCTTCTACTATAGCC
>NC_068986.1:40323764-40329775 GCF_001194135.2 Octopus bimaculoides
TGTTGTTCTCATTACCATCCTCGTTACCATCATCCCCAACACTGTTGTCGTCGCCATCATAATTATTGCAGCCATGCTCACTTCCATGGTGACCACCACCTTCATCATCACTGCCATCATCATCATCATCATCATCAGTATTGCCGCTGTTGTCATCACTACTATCAACACCACTATTGTTGTCACCCCATCCTCATTCTCACATCATCATTAGTTTCATCTTCATCAACATCATCATCATCATCATTGTCCCCCACTACCATTGTCACCATCATTGTCATTACAATTCTCACCTGTATCTTCATCAGAGATTATTCATCACCATTACCATCTTCGTTAACATTATCATTACTCCACCACCATCATCATCATCTCAGCTTCATTGCCACTATTGCTTCTCCACCACCACTATCATCATCACTATTCCACTACCACTGTTACTACTCCTCCTCCATCATCATCATCGTCACTACTCTATCAACATCATTGCTTCACCACCACAACCACTCCACTGCCATCAACATCATCATCATCACCACGACTCCATCAACATCACTATCAACATCATCTCTATTTTACTGACATCATTGCTTCTCTGCCACCACCACCTTCATCACTATTTCACCACCATCATCACTGTACCACTGCCACCACCATCGTCATCCCACCATCATCATACCGCTTTTCTCTTTTTATTTTGTTTTTAGCTAAAAAGCTCACAGATAAGAGAGAATTTGAGATGAACTTTGTCTAATTTTTGTTTGTCTTTTAGTAAAGACCAGTACCACTATTGCTGTCTCATTCTACAAAGAATTCTATGATGCATTTACACAGAAAGCATCAAACTACTACATTGCTTCTGATGATTGACCCTAGTAAAGGATTGAAATCATGATACTGCAATTGTTAGTTTTGTGCTATCTCTATATTTGGCATATAGCCTAAAAATTCTTCCAAAAAACAAAACAAAAAAAACATCACCTAAGTATGTGTATGTATGTTGAATTTAATCTTCCTAAAGTGAACTATGTATATATTCTCTTAACCTCTCTCACCCTCCCCTCTTTTATTTTTTGTTTCATGATACCTCATTTACATATAATATGCAAATTGGCTGAGTTTTTTTTTTTTTTTTTACAATTTCTTTTTACACTTTTTTTTTTTTTTGGTATTGATAGCTAGGGCATAAAGAGAAGTACATTTTACTAAACACTGAACTGTTTATTTTCTTAAATGATGCAAACATTAAAAATTTGTTTGTTTAAAACCAAAACGTTTTGTTGACCGTGGAAAATGTTCATTAGATTCATTAATGGTTGAACGACTTATTGAGTTGTTGCATAATTATTTATTTATTTATTTATGTATTTATTCATTCATTTATTTTTGTTTTAGTCTTTGCACTAACTTCTGCTTCTTCTTAAAGTCATTTATTAATCTTAATCATTATACAAAAGAAAAAAATAAACCCACTGATAATAAACAATAACAATAATAATAACAATAACAATCACATCATTGATTTTGAACAAACTAATTTTATTTTATGTTGAAAGCTATAACTAATTTAAAATCGTTAGTGTTTATCAACAGTTGGAAGTTTTGCTTAAAGCTGAATATGTAATTAAATTCAGTTTTAAAGTTTGCTGCCATAAAAGTTTAACTCATAAATGTCAAAATAGCAAAAGGAGCTTCTATGCAAATAATTTTAACTTGTTTAATGTAGCAGTGAAATCTCGTTTAGCAATCAACTTTCCTATCATATTTTAGTAGTACACCACATATTTCAACTACTAAATCTCTCAGCCAATCAGGTGAACTATATATGGTTACTTGACCTGTTAGAGTTAGTAACCGAATCTCCTTCAATTCATAGTCTTTTTTTTTTTTTTTAAAGAAAGAAAAAAGAAAAAATTAGTGAGAGGAGCTACTGTGCAAATAATTTTAACTTGTTTAATGTAACTATGAAATTTCATTTAGCAATCAACTTTCTATCATATTCTATCAAGGATGAAAGGTAAAGTCAACCTTGGCAGTGTTTGAACTTAATGTTAGGATGAACAAAATGCCACAGAGCATTTTGCCCAGCATGCTAATGATTCTGCCAGCTTGCTGCCCTAGTAGATGTAGTAGTAGTAGGAGGAGGAGGCGCAATGGCCCAGTGGTTAGGGCAGCAGACTCTCGGTCATAGGATCGCGGTTTCGATTCCCAGACTGGGCGTCGTGAGTGTTTATTGAGCGAAAACACCTAAAGCTCCACGAGGCTCCGGCAGGGGATGGTGGCGAACCCTGCTGTACTCTTTCACCACAACTTTCTCTCACTTTTACTTCCTGTTTCTGTTGTGCCTGTAATTCAAAAGGTCAGCCTTGTCACACTGTGTCACACTGTATCACGCTGAATATCCCCGAGAACTACGTTAAGGGTACACGTGTCTGTGGAGTACTCAGCCACTTGCACGTTAATTTCACGAGCAGGCTGTTCCATTGATCGGATCAACTGGAACCCTCGATGTTGTAAGCGACGGAGTGCCAAGAACAGTAGTAGTAGTAGTAATCCTTTCTACTATAGGTACAAGGCCTGAAATTTGGGCGAGTTGATTACATTGATCCCAGTACTCAACTGGGACTTATTTCATTGACCCCAAAAGGATGAAAGGCAAATATGACCACGGCAGAATTTGAACTCAGAACATAAGGATGGATGAAATACCACTAAGCATTTTGCCCTGCATGCTAACAATTCTGCCAGTTTGTTGCCGTAATAATAATAATGGTAGTCCTTTCTACTGTAGGCACAAGGCCTGAAATTTTGGTGGAAGGAACTAGTCAATTACATTGACCCCCAGTGTTTCACTGATATTTTATTTATCAATCCCAAAAGGATGAAAGGCTAAGTCAACCTCAGTGGAATTTGAACTCAGAATGTAAAGACAGACGAAATACTGCTAAGCATTTTACCCAGCATGCTAACAATTCTGCCACCTCACCACCTTAATAATAATAATAATAATAATAATAATAATAATAATAATGGTTTTAAATTTTGCTTTAAAAGCAGCAGTTTTGGGAGAGGGGATGAGTTGATTGCATTGACTCCAGTGTTCAACTGGTACTTATTTTATCGACTCCAAAAGATGAAAGGTAAAGTCAACCTCAGTGGAATTTGAACTCAGAACATAGTGAATAATAATAATGGTAATAATAATAATAATGATAATGATAATAATAAAAGAAAGAAAATTGGGATATAATTCTTAGAATGGATTTTAAGCAAGCACTTTGTTGGAACATGCGCTTTTGAATCTGGAAGGATGGAAACCGAAGTAAACACTGTTCTTATTTGAAATTTTTCCAATGAGAATCCAAACTTTGGTTATTGTAAATCTTGCCGGTTTGAGTAGCTTTCCTTCAAACAGCATGTTTTGCTGAAATTTATGTTTTATGTAAAGCATAGATTATAGAATTCCATTATGAAAAGCATTTACTATGGGATTCCAGAAGAGAAGTTGTTTACTTTACTCTGCTTTTGATTTTGTGTTGTCAATGCAAACCCACACCAGTTTTCTTGGATTTGGGACTTTCTCTGATGTTTTAGAAAATATTAAGCGTAAACTCTGCCACTTTTTTTTTATTTTTAGCAAGTGAAGTTCTTTTTCTTTTTTTTCAATTTATTATGTCATCTACTTAGCTGTGATGTATCTGGTATTAAGGACATTTATCTGATAACACTGTTCTTACAGTGCTCCATGTTGTTGTTATTAACTGGAGATGGGTTTTCATCACCAATAGGAGTAGAATACTTCATTAGATATTCACAAGCAGTGTGATCCTGTTTCAGAAACACAAGAATGAACCCCTGGGAAAAGAAATAAAATAAAGTTATGAAATGCTTCATTCCCCCCATGGGAGATCTTGTCATTAACTTGAAATGCTTGTGTGAATAGTAACTCCTGTGCTTTTCTTGTAGCTCTCCTCACTTAGAAAGCACAAATGGCAAGCAGGCAGCTTGTTCAGTTACTTTCCCTTTAGGAACATTTGATAACGTTTGGTAATAATATATCTATTTCCATATTTTAGTTTATGTATCTGTGTATACATACACATACATCACACACCTTGTGTTTATATATATATACAAATGGATATCTTATACAATGCACATGCTTTCTTAGGCGTGGCTGGGTGGTAAGAAGCTTGCTTCCCAACCACATGGTTCCAGGTTCAGTCCCTTTGTGTGGCACCTTGGGCAAGTTTATTCTACTATAGCCTTGGGCCAACCAAAGCCTTGTGAGTGGATTGTGGATTTGGTAGATGGAAACTGAAAGAAGCCTGTTGCATATATATATATATGTATATATATATATATATATATATATATATATATTTGTGTGTGTGTGTGTGTGTGTGTGTCTTTGTGTCTGTGTTTGTCCCTCACCACCATCACTTGACAACCGATGTTAGTGTGTTTACGTCCCTGTAACTTACCAGTTTAGTAAAAGAGACTGATAGAATAAGTACTAGAGTTAACAAGTGAGACAGAGACAGGCAGAAGCAAGAAAAATGCCGCTGTTGTTTGAATACTATACAAATATGTCTTTAAAAAGTCTTTTCTTTTAAATTTACCAAAAATTAATTTTTCAATAATTTTTTCAAAAATCCATTATTTCATATTTACTGTTGAAAACATCTCAAGGATCGAAACTGGTTCTGTAATGTTCTTTATAAAAGTATTTTAGCATTTTCTACTTTGTCTTTTTTTCATATATATATATATATATATATAGATAGATAGATAGATAGATAGATATCTTTCGGAATTATGGAGATTGTACTTGCATAGCAAGCGACCTGATCTGAGATCATGTGCTGGAATGAAAACAATTGCAGCATGGAAGGTGTTTATAAGCCATTTAAGAAACACACAAAAACTGTTAGATTCACTTCAACATTCAAATTTAATTTGCTAATTTAATTTACAACAGAGATGCAGCACAGGATTTTGTCGCGGTCTCAAAGCGACGAAAATATTTTGGCAAATTAAATTTAAATGTTGAAGTGAATCTAACGGTTTTTGTGTGTTTCTTAAAGGGCTTATAAACACCTTCCACGCTGCAATTATTTATGTATATCTATTTATTTATTTACTTGTGTTTGTGTGTGTGTGTGTGTGTATGGATTGCTCTCTGACTGGCCAGCTCCTGTCAAACTGCCCAACCCATGCCAGCATAGAAAACGGACATTAGATGATGCTGATGATATGTGCATATATACATGTGTGTGTACATATGCATGTAATATATTTCTCCATGGCCAGGCATAGTTCCACAAAATATTAGAAATGAATGACACCACCTCTATGATAGTAATACTCATTTACAGCTGTAACAGTATCAAGACAAAGAGATACAAACACACGATGGGCGTTTTTCAGTTGCCCTCTTCCAGACCAACTCACAAGACTTTGGTTAGCTTGGGGATATAGCAAAAGACACTTGACCAAGATGCCACTCAGTGGGACTGAGCCTAAAACCACGTGGTTGGGAAGCAAACATCTCAACCATACAGCCTTGCCTGTGATGTGATGTGATATGTATGTATGTGTATGAGTGTGTCTGTGTGCAAGTATGTGTGTGTGAGACTGGTTTTGGTCATTAAAAATTTCATCTGCACACTTGTAATCAACCTGAAACTCTGGAAGAAATTGCTACATAAATGAAACCTGAAACTGCATGATCACAAAACAAGCTTTATAACCACTCAGCCATCCTTGAACCCAAACTTTATTTAGTCAGAAGTGCGTGTGTGTGTGTACCGGAAATCATTAAATTTCCACAATTCTCATAAGTTTTATTTTTTCATCCACCCTCCTTAACAGTTTGATGTATTCGGAATGTCTTTAGAAATTTTTTGATGAAATTTATGACATTTTACTTTTATTTGCTTGTCGATTTTTATATTCATTTTGACTTCATTGGTGGGGAATTACGTATTATATATATATAAGATCGGAAG
>NC_068986.1:40329846-40334069 GCF_001194135.2 Octopus bimaculoides
TGTATGTATGTATGTATGTATGTGTGTGTGTGTGTAAGCATTCAGATATATATAAACATACTCATATACATAAACAAACACTGTTTATTTTTTTTTCCCCTTTGTTTTCTTTTGATTCTCATTAAATATAATAGCTAAATATAAAACCGAAGATATTTTAAAGCAATTTGATCTTTTAGATATTTTTCTTTCTTCAATGCAAAGAAGTTAATCCTCAAATGTCATATGAAGCTTAAGTTGTTGCATAAACATCCTAATGAGTTGATGATGTGGGGTTGGAAAAAAACTTCATTTTGGCATATGATGTACCATGATATTGCCAAGGGGTTATCAACCAGTATATCCTGTTATTTTATATTTTTTTTATTGTATTAATTTGTTGCTGGTGATGGGAAAGGAAAGAATAAAATTAATTTAAAAAAAGCAAAAAGTTATCAAAAATAATATTTTTTGAACACTTTTTTTCTTACATTATATTAAAAAATGCTAAGTGTAAAGATTGTTACTGCAAAATTCATTTTGGAATCCTTTTTCAACGGTGTTTTGAGAAGCAAATATATCTTCAACCACATTGCCTGTGTGTTTTTGAAGTAAGCTGAATTGTAGTTTAGTGACTCAGTGGAGTGTTGGGTCTTACTGAGCAATAGTTGAATGGACACAATGGACACAGTATTAAAGAACCAGGTGTTTAAATCTACTGTTTGTGTTTGCATTGTATATAAATATTCTTGAGCAAAACACTTCATTCCATGTTGCTCCAGTTCACTCAGCTAGCAAAAATGAGTAATCCTGCGATGGACCAGCATCTTGTCCTGGTGCAGAATATATACACCATGAAACCAGGAAACTGGCCCTTGTGAGTTGACTTGACATTAGACGGTAGCTTTACTTTTACCTTGCTAGTCTGTGGTCTGATGGTCGGGGTCATTGCCCTAATAGACTGGCCTCCACTTTTCTGTTACCAAATTTCACTCACAGCACTTGTTTGATCCAAAGTTGTCGCAGAAGACTCTTGCCCAAGATGCATACAGTGGGAATTAATCTGAAACCATATATTTATAAAACAAACATTTTAACTATATAGACATGATTTCACTTTTACAGCAGTATGCTTAATTTTAAATACCTCAGTTTACTATCAGATCAATTTGGATTGTTCTTGAGATAGATTGGTATCCATTTCAGTAAACAAGTCTATTTTTTATCTGCTTAACACTGACTTACTGGAGTTGAAGACGTGTTTTAAAAACTTCTTGAGCTTTGGAAACATTTTCATTTGCTAATCATCTTGCATTTCATATTGGCACTACATTGTCCATAATGGATACACTTAACTCTTTAGCATTTAAACTGGCCATAATCTGGCCCAAATATTCTACCTGTTTTGTGTTCAAACTGGTCAGATCTAACCTCTTCAAGCTACAGGATAATGCACGACTGATTCAAAATTATATGAATAAATAATCATTACAGTTGACGGTAATTTTATTGCTAAAGGATCAAATCAAATTGGCTCTGTTGATAGTTACTAGAGAGGTTCTGGTTTACTGGAAGTAGTAGAGGAACAGTATGAAATAGCAAGTATAGTGAATAGTCAGCTTGTAGTTTAGGTCCTCCATCAGGCTACTAGAGAGATAGATATAATAAGTAGTATTATTCTAGACAGGCCCCTGAAAACTGGTACATTGCTGGTTCCTCTAAGAATTATATGTGGGAGAATTTCTCATTCATTCAATCAATACCACATGAGCTCATAGTTTTGTTTTAAAGGAATGTATATTTCTCTAGAAATTATTGCATTTCTAATGTTTCCTATTTTGCTTAAATCTTTAGGACCCCCCCCCCCCCAACAAACAAACAACACAAGTAAACACTCACACACATAAAACGAAAGAAGATATAGGGCGGAAGAGATGAAAGTACTTGAGTATTTTGTTTCCAAGTATTTGTTGTCTCTTTTGTTTTGTATTGCAGTCATTGTTTTCTGCACAAACAACATATTACTCTTATGCCATAGACTATATATATTCACGTCTCTTTTATGTTCTATCCAATCTCTGCCTAACCAATGCCACTTGTAAGCTGAAATTGTTTTTATACTTATCCTTGTTTTATAGAAAGCTTCCATCCACCATCACCTCAGTATTAGTTGTTACTGTTGTTGTTGTTGTTATTGTTATTGTAGTTGCAACTGACAAATTCTTGACAGCTTAAATTGTTAGGTTTGTTGATTTTTCATGTTATTTCTTCTAAGAGCTGCGCTGAAGAGTGAAAAGGTATGGGTAGGGTGTGTGTGTATGTGTGTGCGTGTATATTATTTATTTATCTTTCATTCTAGTTTATGTATGTACATGAGTGCTTTGTTAGTAGTGTTGGTGTGAAGATGTAATTACATAACACATCTTGCATGCACACACACATATACCACACACACAGACTCAAACACATTCATATTCACATATCCAAACACACATGTGCATAAATGCACACAAAGGAACGAAAACAAAAAACAAATAAGCAGATAAAAGTAAAACAGAATTAAGTGACTTAATTTTCTTGGTATGTTACAAAATTAAAAAACAAAAATTGTTTGTTTGTAATTCACCAAATGTTTATGTAAAATAAATTAAGAATTAGGAGAGATTCAACAACGTTGAAAAGCCCCGTTAAGTGTTCCGCTATAAATCTAATTTTGTTCCCTCGATGCAGATATGTTGTTGGTAAAAGTTTTAAAATAATTGGTCTATTTAACCGGTAATGTAGCAAAAATTACATTCTGTGTTAATGATCCCTTTCTTTCTTTTTTCCTTCCTTCCTTCTTTCCTTGTTTTCTTCCTTCTTTCTCAATTATAGTGTTAATTATTTGAGAAAAAAGGAAATGTCAGCGCATATTCACATCACATCACATCACACACACACTCACACACACACATCCACGTATACTTTTATTCTTTTAGTTGTTTCAGTCATTAGACTGTGGCCATGCTGGAGCAACACCTTAAAAGGTTTTCTTTTTTTTTTTTAGTCAAAGAAATCAACCTGAAGACTTATTCTTTGGAAGCCTAGTACTTATTCTATCAGTCTCTTTTGCTGAACTGCTAAGTTACAGGGACGTAAACACACCAACATTGGTTGTCGAGTGATGGTGAGGGGACAAACATAGACAGACACACACACACGCATATATACAACAGGCTTCTTTCAGTTTTAGTCTACCAAATCCACTCACAAGGCTTCTGGTTGGTCTGAGACTATAGTAGAAGACACTTGCCCAAGGTGCCACACAGTGGGACTGAACCCAGAACAATGTGGTTGGGAAGCAAACTTCTTACCACACAGCCATGCTTGCACCTATATGCACACAGCCACGCCTGCACTTGTGTATATCTTTTTATCTTTTATTTGTTTCAGTCATTGGACTGCAACCTTGCTAGGGAACTACCTTGAGAGGTTTTTAGTCAAACAAATCGACCCCTGTACCCATTTTTAAGTGTGGTACATATTCTATTATGTGGTTATCATTTATCTTTTACGTGTTTCAGTCATCAGACTGTGGCCATACTGGGGCAACGAGTTGAAGAATTTTTAGTTGAATGGCTCAACCCCACTACCCATTTTTTTTCTTCTTTTTTTTGAAGCCTGGCACTTATTCTATTGGCCTCTTTTGCCACACTTCTAAGTTATGGGGATGTAAACTCACCAACATTGGTTGTCAAATGGTGGTGGTGGGTAAACACAGACACAAACACAAACACACACATACACACATATGGTTTCTTTCATTATCCTTCTACCAAATCCACTCACAAATCTTTGGTCGGCCCAAGGCTATAGTAGAAGACCACTTGCCCAAGATGTCACACAGTGGGACTGAACCCGGAATAATGTGGTTGGGAAGTAAACTTCTTACCACGCAGCCACACTTGCACCTATTTTATGTATTATTATTTTTTTCCACTAAAATCAACACCAGTTGTATCGTGAAACTTGAGTAAAAGTATTTCCATTTCCTAAAGAAAAACATTAAAAATCAACAACAATAGGCGCAGGAGTGGCTGTGTGGTAAGTAGCTTGCTTACCAACCACATGGTTCCGGGTTCAGTCCCACTGCGTGGCACCTTGGGCAAGTGTCTTCTACTATAGCCTCGGGCTGACCAAAGCCTTGTGAGTGGATTTGGTAGACGGAAACTGAAAGAAGCCCGTCGTATATATATGTATATATA
>NC_068986.1:40334249-40338843 GCF_001194135.2 Octopus bimaculoides
ATCGCTTGACAACCGATGTTGGTGTGTTTACCTCCCCGTAACTTAGCGGTTCGGCAAAAAGAGACCGATAGAATAAGTACTAGGCTTACAAAGAATAAGTCCTGGGGTCGAATTTCTCGACTAAAGGCGGTGCTCCAGCATGGCCGCAGTCAAATGACTGAAACAAGTTAAAGAGAGTAAAAGAGAACCAAAAAATCCATACGAATAAATAATCAGATGGACCTGTGGTTTTATAGCAGTTTTAAGAAAGTAAACGTCTTGTACTTAAGCTGCAAACTTAATTCAAGTTGTGTCAGTCACAGTAAATAAGTAACTCTCTGTAAGCAGATAAGTTTATTATTTTCTTGTTGAGCTTCTTGCAGTATTACGCAATATATAGGAAATGGTATGTAAGCTGGAATATATAAAAGCACAACGATTGTGGCAAGCTTTGAACTGAAGAACAATTGGAAAACTTGAGATTCGTTCCATTTTGTATTTTGATTTGGTATTAAAGTTTTAAATGTTGCACTGGATTGAGTAAGGACAATGAAAAATGAATAATTAATGTCACATAAAGCTGCTTTGTCTTCTACTTTTGTCGGTGTTATGTAACTTTCACTCTCCATCCCCTCTCTCTCCCGCTCTTCTTCCATCTCCCTCTCTCTCTATATTTCTGTTTACATGTATGTGTGTGTGTGTATTTGTATGTATGTATGTATATATATCTGTGTGTTTGTGTGTCTATATATCTGTCTATGTATTTGTATATATGTATGTATATATATATAATTTAATAAACACAGGATTTAAATGTGAGCTATTATAAATTTCAAGTTCTCATCATACATTAATAAGACAGACTTGTATAGTGTACCCTATACTATCCTGCAATCTTTCAGGCTCAGAATAAATCCTTGTTTATTTTGTTGCTGGTCTTACTAATAATGGAATGATACACTACACTATACATACATACATACACACAGACACAGACACACACACACATACACACACACACAC
Source organism: Octopus bimaculoides (assembly GCF_001194135.2). Lineage (NCBI taxonomy): Eukaryota > Metazoa > Mollusca > Cephalopoda > Octopoda > Octopodidae > Octopus > Octopus bimaculoides. The sequence goes on from NC_068986.1 coordinate 40,335,252, forward strand.
ACACACACACACTTACACACAAACACACACACACACACCTACACACTCACACACAAACACGCACACACTTACAAACATACATACATACATACATGTGCAGACACATGTCCACAGTTGTATATATGTGGGTGTGCGGTTAAGAAGTTTGCTTCACAAATACATGGTTTTGGGTTCAGTCCCCCTATGTGGTACCTTGGGCAAGTATCTTCTACTCAAACCCAGTCCAACCAAACCCATGTGAATGAATTTAGCTGATGGAAATTGCAAAAAATGTTGTTACATTTATGTATTTGTTTTGGAAATTTCTTGATGTGAAATCATGTGTTGAAACAGATATTGTTATACTTAAGGATGGCCATTTTTTGCCATCTGAATCTATGTTGTTGGATATCTCTTATGTTTGTTTCATCTGCCAGACTTTTCCATGTTGACTTAGGGCTTGCTGGATGAAAGTATTAATTTTGGTGTTTTCCCTCTCCTAGAACAGTGCTCTGCAACTGGTATGCTGCAGCACACTGGTATGCTGCAGCACACTGGTGTGCCACAAAACGATGCTAGGTGTACCACAAAATGGTGCTAGGTGTACCTGAATATAATTTTTTACCCTATACTTATTAGTTCTATTTTTAGTTTAGGTGTGCCACCAAATTTGGAAAAGAATAAAGTGTAAAAAGGTTGCAGAGCCTTGTCCTAGAATGATTGCTTTCACCTCAGCTATGGGCCACAACCTACCCTTAAAAGATCTGTTTGGGCTGACAACCTACCCTTGAAAAATCCATGATTGGACTGACAATATACATGCATGCATGCATGTACGCACACGCACACACACACACACACACACACACACACACACACACACACACACACAGAGGAAGCCTGGACATTCTGCTTGGAAGTCTGCACGTTCTGTGTGGCGATGATAGTGAAGCCACTTGACTGAAATTCTTTCTTAACTGCACTGGAACTTAGCTATTTCTAGCACTGTTATATCACCTAAAGACTATTTTTGGTAACACTCTTATATCATCAAAAGACTATTTTTGGCATCTTATGTGCCACATTGGTAAGAATCAACAACTGGCATTTCAGAGGGTTTTTTCTTTCTTTTTTTCTTTGGTCTTGGTAAAGTTAATAGAATAAAATCAACCTTTTACTTGTTTCAGCCATTGGACTATGGCCATGCTGGGCACCAATCCTTCCTAGTTCTTGTTTTTAAGTCTGGAACTTATTCTGTTGATCTCTTTTGTCAAACTGCTAAGTTATGGGGAATGTAACCAAAATAACACCACTCGTCAAACAGTAGGAGGACACACTCACACACACACACACACACACACATACACACATGCATGATAGGCTTCCATACAGTTTCTTATTTCTTTATTGCCCACAAGAGGCTAAACATAGAGGGGACAAACAAGGACAGACAAAAGGATTAAGTCGATTACATCGACCCCAGTGCGTAACTAGTACTTAATTTATCAACCCCGGATAAGCGATAGTGGGGGATAGACACAGACACACACATGTTGGTAAATGTATGTGAGTGTGTATATATATATGATGAGCTTCTTCCAGTTTCTGTCTACCAATTCCAGTCACAAGGCTTTGGTCAGCCTGAGGCTATAGTAGAAGACACTTGCTCTAGGTGTCACCCAGTGGAACTGAACTCAGAACCATGTTCTTGGGAAGTAAGCTTCTTATCACACAACCATGCCTGCACCTATATTAATAAGTCAGGTAATAAATTAATTACTGTATTGATTAGCTTTTTAAATATTAACATTAGATTTCATTTTTAATATTTTTAATATTTATTTATATATGTTTTTTGTTTTTATTTCCTAATTGCTCTTAATAGCTGAAGAGTTTAGCAGTGGCTCAGCTGAGTCAATATTTTGTTAAAAGAAATCTCATGTATGTTTAGAGCAGTTACTATTTATGTTAAAGGAAGTTCATTAATTGATGGTGTTAATATAAATATTCTTTTGACATTGCCAGCAGGATGAAATATTGAAATTTATTTGTTTTGTTTTTGTTTCAAAAATTCATTCTTAACTTGTATTGAAAGAGTTAGTAAATTATTTTTTGCTGTTTTGTTTACATGGTTCAGATATCAAAGGTTGGAGAACAGAGCACAGGTGTTAGAGGGCTAAATTTCAGATATTTTATATTTAGTTTGTTGTCTTTTATGTCTGAGTTTAAAAAAAAAACACAATCTACTTTTATTAGCCTTAGGTATTCATTCATACCTTCATGCATGTAAATAAAATACCATCAATATAAATAAGTTAAAAGTTAACAACACTTTCTAAAATAACATTGGTGGTACTTAACTCTGATTTCTTATTTCTTTATTGCCCACAAGGGGCTAAACAGAGAGGGGACAAACAAGGACAGACAAAGGGATTAAGTCAATTACATCGACCCCAGTGCGTAACTGGTACTTAATTTATCGACCCCAAAAGGATGAAAGGCAAAGTCGACCTCGGTGGAATTTGAACTCGGAACGTAACGGCAGACAAAATGCCGTTATGCATTTCGCCCGGCGTGCTAACGTTTCTGCCAGCTCGCCGCCTTATTTAACTCTGATTTCTATTGGATAAGAGTTATATCTTCTCTTGGATAGGAAGCCTGTTACTTATGCGTGACTCATAGCAATGCTATCTGAGTCAATGTAAAATTAATTGCTGCTATGGCTGTGTGGTTAAGAAGTTTGTTTCACAGTTGCATGATTCCAGGTTCAATCTCACTGTGCAAGTCTTTGAGCAAGTGTCTTCAATCATTTTTGGGTTAACGAATTTCTTACATTTGAAATTTGCCAGACTGAAACTACTGAAGTCCATCACCTATATTTATGTATATATGTGTATATCTTTCACTGATGTAAGTTGTTGAATTTTTTTCATCTCAGTAAGAAAACTATGTATTTCACCCATGTTGCATAGAAGCTCTTTCTTTGTCACCTTGCTGTTTTAGAAATACCATAAACCAATCAGTGTATGGTGCATCAAACCTTGCAACATATGATACTTTTGTTCACAAAATTCTTATCTTTAAAATTAACAAAAATTATAAAATAGGTATTTAGATTCCAAAACCTAAACCCTTGTATAATCCATGTGCTGGTGTTCATAATATATTATCCACTTGGTCATTTAGGCTTTTACTAAATTCGGAGGCATTTAGAACCAAGTGTATTTGTTCAATTGTACAACCTAACACCTTTCTGTGGATTTTAAATTCATGAGCTGAGAGCTAGTAAGTCCAATACATTATCATTCATCTATGTCATTTTTAAGTTCTGTTAATAGAGGGACTTAGTCGTTTTGAATTGGTGCCAATATAATACAGATATATTTATAATTGCTTACAATTCATTGAGCCCTGGTGCAACGAAGAGTTAATCATAACATGTGAATTGTGATGAAGAAGGGTACCATTACTTAATGTTACACATACACACGTGTGTGTATATGGGGGGGGGGGGTAAGAAGCTTGCTTCCCAACCACATGGTTCCAGGTTCAGTCCCACTGCGTGGTACCTTGGGCAAGTATCAAGTGTCCTCTACTATAGCCTTGGGCCAAC
>NC_068986.1:40339476-40341480 GCF_001194135.2 Octopus bimaculoides
CACACACACACACACACACACACACACACACACACACACACACACACACACACACACGTGCATACATGCTTATATCTGTTGCTTGCTGCACTTGCTATTATGGCAGTGAGAGAGAAAAGAAGGGAGAATTTATGTTCTTCAGTTGAGAGAATTCTTTTTTTTTCTCTAGTTTTTTTAAGTTGGTAAGTTTTTGTTTAATCTCAGTGGAAGGAAGACGAGAAGAGCATTCATGTTTTATCATGAGATCCTTTATCATTACCAGAATGTGTGTGTACGTACGTATGTATGTATGTGTATATACATACATACATACATACATATATATATATAAATATATATATTATAAATTAACTACCAACAAAAATAATTGGTAAGCCGACTCAAAAAATCATCACCAAAATAGCAGAAAAAAACGACAGTGAAGGTATGCAGACTCTTTTAAACGGAATGTATTTTTTCTGATGTTATATTTATTCCTGAATGATGTGTAAAGAAATTTTGATTTAAGTCTCTCTTAATGAATTCTTTATACTGATATATATATTGAAGAAGATAAATATGTTCATTTGAATTTATATGTTTTTGCGTCGTAACTCCTTTATTATTATTAATATATATATATTTCTTTTTTTTCATATTCATGCATTTTATTTATATATATATGTATTCATATTCATGCATTCTGTCTTTTTAGCCCTCTTCCCAGCCCTGCAAATGTAAAATATTAAGTAATTTGTTGCTAAACTTCTCCACTTCACATCCTCCTATCATTACACAAACTTTGTGTTTATGCCAACTCTTGTATGAGTAAAGAATGTGGGGCTTACTGGTATAATATGTATGAATGAGAGAACTACTGGATTGCTTAGTAATGAACATCTATGTATCAGCCTTTTAATTTGTGTACCCACTTATGTCTCAAAAGTTCCCCATTCCCCACTTTTCTTCTTTATTTGGCAGAGTCATTAGGGTATCAGACAAAACACTTTTCTGATATTTACCTGAGTACCTTGCATTCTGAGTCCCAATTCCACCAAAATCAACTTTGTCTTTCATCATTCTGGAGCTGATATAATACAAGTCTTGAACAGTCAACTGACAGTATAATTTCCAGCTTTTTATGTTCTGAGTTCAAATCCTCCTGTGGTTTGCTTAGGTGAGGGGTTTAATCTGTTACCTGCTTAATGAATGTGCCTTCTTAATGAATGAACCAGTGTCTTCTTAATAAATGAACACACTGAGCAGTTTCCCAAAGGCTCCACAGGTCCAGGGGCCCAACATTAATTTTCATACACTGTTGTTGTATATATAGGGGTCCCATTGCATTAGTTTTCCAAAATCTGGGTGACTATAATGTTCTTAAGAGAACTTAGTGATGATCTGGTCCTTTGGGTATCTTTAGTGGTTTCCATTCTGTTACAAGCATTCGGCTATTTTAGTTAGGTCTTCTGTCTGAACAGAACTTTCTCTCTCTTTCTCTCTCCCTCCATTAATCTCACACACCCCGTAATGGATCATTGGCACTGACCTCCTCTCTTGCTGAAGAGTTAAAAAAAAGTGTGCCCCAGCATGGTCACAGTTTAATGACTGAAACAACTAAATGAAAGATAGATGCTCACCACTTCTCAAATTGGGGAAAGCTTAGCACTATTATTTTGTCATAAATCTTTTATTTTTTATCCTTTGGTTAGTTCAGTCGTTGTGCAGTTACAGGGCTGTAAAGACACTAGCATCAGTTATTAAGTGGTTGTGAGGGGACAGACACTAACACAAAGACATGTGCGTGCACGCACACACATACATACATGTGTGTGTGTGTGTATTTATATAAAAATTGTTTTGAGAAAGAAGATTGATTAGAAGTTCTCTCACAATATAGAGGTTTGGGATTGAATTGCCAGTCATGTTTGTGGATTTAAATACTAGGTCATTTGTTTCTTCACATTACACACACACACATACACATACACACACTTGTGTATATAAATAAATAAATATATATAT
>NC_068986.1:40342100-40343273 GCF_001194135.2 Octopus bimaculoides
TACAGGTGTTAACGAGAAAGCTGCTCTAAAATTAAATTGATGTTTCAAATAAAATAAGATTTTTTTTTGTTTTATGAATTTGAAAATATAGAATTTTTTTTTGGTTTTTAAATATCCTTTTCTAGTTTATAAATCAATGCATTTTTTTAAAAATGTATTTTAAAAGATACATTTTGTTGAATTTTATAGGTTTTTCTTAGGTTTAAATAAATAATTAGAAGCATTAGGAAAAAAAACAAAGAAATTAATAGCTTTTTAAATAATTTCTGTCTCCTGAAAATGAAATTGATGAGATGCCATTTCAGTAGTTTAAAAGATGCTCACTAGAATATTAAATTAAATAAAAGGAAATAAATTTAAAATCTAAAAAAATGACAAATGGTAACTTTATACATGTTTAGTCTGCAGTTGTAGTATTTTGAGTAGTAAAGTTAAGATGGTATCAATTTACCGGCTAAAGGAAACTGAAAGAAGTCTATCATATATGTGTGTGTGTGTAAAATAAGCACAATTGGCATTTAAAATTTACAACTGCTGTTTCTGTAGCATTTTATTTAACGTAGTCATAAAAAATTACATTATAATAGACAATCCACCATCATATATTGGGCTAGCTCAAGAAATGTTGGCTATGTCCTGTTTGATATTTAAAATCTTAACTGATGATGGTAAATTATATATCATGATATAATCTTTTATGACTACTTTAAATAAAATACTATGAAACAGCTGTTGTAAATTTTAAATGCCATTTATATTTACTTTTTTATACTTATGTCACACCAAGGACACACTGAGTTGGGCCTGCAGTTATAAATTGGATTTGCTTATTGCATATCTATAGTATCCTGCCAATACTTTTTGATTTATTTCACTGTGTGCTTTATATGATTGCACCTAGCCACTTTTGGCATCCTACTGGTTGATGTGCCTTCATTCTCAAGAATCCTCAGAACCAAATTATATATATATATATAAACTTTAATGATGAGTGTTCCACTTGATCCAGTCAATGGAACAGCCTGCTCATGAAATTACCATGCAAGTGGCTGAGTACTCTACAAACACACGCATGCTTAATATAGTTCTTAAGGAGATTCGGTGTGACTGACTGACCAGGCCAGGCCTTTGAATTACATGTAGAATATTCACTTTTGCCATCTGAGTGGACTA
>NC_068986.1:40343526-40349619 GCF_001194135.2 Octopus bimaculoides
TGTCAACCGATGGTGGTGTGTTTACGTCCCCGTAACTTAGCGGTTCGGCAAAAGAGACCGATAGAATAAGTACTAGGCTTCCAAAGAATAAGTCTTGGGGTCGATTTGCTCGGCTAAAGGCGGTGCTCCAGCATGGCTGCAGTCAAATGACTGAAACAAGTAAAAGAGTAAAAGAGAGAGAGAAAGTATTTGTGTTGATTTGTTTGACTAAACCCTTCAAGGCTCCAGCATGGACACTGTCCAATGACTGAAACAAGTAAAAGGTTACAAGGTAACCTCTACTTAACTCTTATTGGTCTTATCTCCATAGCTAAATAGTTGTGCTGCAACTTACTTTTGTAAACAGTGATAGCACTGCATAGCTGCTAAGTATTTTATTGATCCAAATTAGCAAGCTCAATCAAGTTCCTCTACAACAGGTATTGCTTTCATAGGAATAATCAACTATTGATAGTTGAATCTGATCAGAGAACAAAATAAATAAATAAATAAATGACTAAATAAAAAGTAAAAAAAAAATAATAATAAATCAAGTAATTGACTCGTTTTATTAGATTTGTGTGTAATAAATATATAGATTGGCAGATTGATTTCCTGATTGACTTTGCTTCACTGGTAATTTAAGTAAAATCTCTTTGAATTATGGAAGCATGGAGGAAGGGGACCCAGAATTTATATTTCACAATTGTAAATCAATTTTAAAAAAAAAAAAAAAAATTTTTTTTTTTACCTTAACAGCTGCTTAATTTAGTATTGTCTAAATTACGTGATTTGTGGAGTATTGTTAGCAGAGTTTGTCTGAAGTAGTAATTTTTGTGTTTCTTTAATTTATTTATATATATGTTTCTTGTTTTTTTATATTAATTCCTGTTTGCATGTATTTTGGGTGGTAGACTTAATCTGTCTCTTGCTTTGACATCACCATCTAGGCACATAGATGCCTTTAGTGGAGACTGCTCTGTAGGCAATTATGCAGGCCAAGTCTCCAGTCTGAGAATAAATATCACTTTTGCATGGCATAGTGGTTAAAGTGTTGGGCTTACAATCGTTAGGTTATGAGTTTGATTCCTGGACCCAGCTGTGTGTTGTGTTCTTGAGTAAGACACTTTATTTCATGGTGCTTCAGTTCACCCATCTGTAAAAATAAATTGCAACATCACTGGTGCCAAGCTGTATCAACCTTTGCCTTAGCCTTAGATATAACATTGGTAGTGGGGAGAGGGGAGGCTGGTATACATGAGTGACTGCTAGTCTTCTATAAACAACCTCGCCTGGACTTGTGCCTTGGAGGGGAAACTTTCTAGGAGCAATCTCATAATCATATATGACCAAAGGGGGTCTTTGCTCCTTCCCACCAGTCTCAGAACCCAGAAAAATATCATAGATCCTCCTCCTCTTGCCTCTCCCGCCATCCTTCTCCCCTTCCTCCTTTTCCTCCTCAGCATCAGTACCTGTAAAAGAAAGAAAAAAAAGGATCAGGATCATGTATTCTTAACTTTTCTGGTATCAATCCTCCAGTGACCACCTTGGTTCTGTGATACAAACTTTGTTCTTTAAAATTATTGAAATGGAAACAGTATATCAAAATTTCATGGTAGTTTGTTTTAAACATAATAATAAAGCTCATAGCTGGCCGCCAACACTTTTTTCTGCAAAATAGGGGTAGCTTATCCTGTTCAGGCTATATTATTAGCATTATCCTGCGTTTGAGAATTTAAAAATCACTTCTTTAACTTTCTAAGACATCTCAACGGTTCTGAAAGCAAACTTCGTTTGTTTGTTTATGTTTATCGTAATTTAAAATTATAATAATAAAGGTTTCAAATTTTTGCTCAAAACCAGTGATTTTGGAGGAGGGATTAAGTTGAGCCCAGTACTCATCTGGTGCTTCTTTTATCAACTCTGAAAGGATGAAAAGCTTAGTCAACCTCAGTGGAATTTAAACTCAGAACATGAAATGCTGCTAAGCATTTTGGCCAGTATGCTAATGATTCTGCCTGTTCACTGCCTTAAACATCATCTTAATAATACTTTCTACTATAGGCACAAGGCCTGAAATTTTGGGAGAGAGGTATGTTGATCACACTGACCTCAGTAACTTGACTAGTACTTAGTTTATCGACCCCCGAAAGGACAAAAGGCAAAGTCGACCTCGATGGAATTTGAACCTTGAATGTAAAAATGGGCAAAATACCTTCAAGTATTTCACCCAGCATGCTAACAATTCTGGCAGCTTGCCACTTTAAACATCATGTTATTAATGACAATTATTTTACTAAATTCTTCATGATTTTGAAACTTTAATGAGAGAAAGACAGTGTATTTAAACAGAAATATGCAGTAAACATGAAGTTGCTCTTATGTATTTCATGCAGTTTTGCACTTCTAATTAAATAATTTCCCAGGTAACTTTTGATTCATGTTTGGAACTTTTGCACTTAGTTTTTGTTGATGATGCCTGTTGCCTTGGAAAAGAATAAATCAATACCCATACTCGACTGGTACTTTGTTCTGAGTTCAAATTCCACCAAAGTCAACTTTGTCGTTCATCTTTCCAGGGGAGATAAAATAAAGAACTGGAACAAATATAGCAAAAGTGTTTTATGTCTGGTGTTCTAACAATTCTGTCCAGCACAGCCATAACAATAATAATAATTAATAATGATGTTGATGATGATGATAATTAGAACACTTAGAGAACGCAAACCTCCACCAAAGCAACACCAACGTTCTCTCAATGATTAGCCAGAGATGATTTTTAAAATGAGAATATCTGAAAAAAACTTGACTGCCCTCACAAACTTGAATGCTAAAAATGAATCTGACCACTTTCAAAAATTAAATAAAAAAAAAAAACAGGAAAATATAATCCAGAGTCCTTGTCCAGTACCAGATCGATCCCAAAATCTAATCAGTTTGTGCCAGTCATGAGGCCAAACATCCCTGAAAGTTTCATCTGAATCCATCCAGCAGTTCTTAAGATATCTTGTCCACAGACAAACGAACAAACAACATGACTGAAAACAATACCTCTGCCTTCACTAAGGCAGAGGTAATAGTCTTTTCTACTACAAGCGCAAGGTGTGAAATTTCTGGTGAGGGGTTAGTTGTATTACATCAGCCACACTGCTCAGCTGGTACTTATTTTATTGACCTGGAAGAATAAAAAGCAAAGTGGACTTCGGCAGAATTTGAACCCAGAATGTAAAGAACCAGAAGAAATGCATGTTTTTCTGGTGTGCTAACAGATTCTGCCAATTTGTCACCTTAGTAATAATAATAATAATAATAATAATAGTAGTAGTAGTAATAGTAGAAGTAGTAGTAATCCTTTCTACTGAAGGCAGAAGGTGTAAAATTTTGGGAGAGGGGGTTAGTTGATTACATCAACCCCAGTGCTTGCCTGGTACTTATTCCATCAACCCCAAAAGGATGAAAGGCAAAGTAGACCTCAGTGGAATTTGAACTCGGAGTTCAGAACTCAGAGGGATGAAATACCATGAAGCATTTTGCCCAGCATTCTAATGATTCTCCCAGCTCACTGGCTTTAATAATAATAATAATAATAATAATAATAATGATAATGATAATGATAATGATAATAGTATAGTGTTGATGATGGTGATTTATAACTCAGTTAGAAGTGAATGCTATTTTAACAGGTGTGTATAACACTGTTAAAGACACCTGTTAAATACTTATTTGTTAGCGATGTGATCAATGTTCGTTTATCTGTAATGTTAGCCATGCATACATGAATCCTCTTCATGCTGCACAACTGGAGATAAGATTATCGCAGTAAACGCTATTGCTTGTGAGAAATCCCAAACACAGTGGGTGCTTTCACTCATTGAATCGGAACTAATGCATGATTTCATTTGTGATTTCCTGCAGAACCTGCTTGTGCTGCTATCCCATAATCAAAAAGCACAAATTCTATTCCTTTATTTCAGTCTTGAATATTAAATGAAGCGATAGCTGTTATTTGAATTAGGTTAAAGTGAAGAAGATTGGGGATATTTTATTTTATTCCCCACCCCCTGCTTTTTTCTTTCCTTTTTTTGACTAATGTTGAAAACAACATATCTCCTAAGCAAATGTCATTTTCTTCCTCCTTCATGTTGTTTCCCCCACTACTGCCACCTACCAATAACTCTGTCATGCCTTCTCTCTTATTTGACGATGATTTAAATATAAAGCACATATGGCACACCTAAGGAACAGTGAATTTCAACACTATTGATTTCCTTTGCTCTGAATTATTGCTGTTATTTTGAGAGAAACATCTATTTCTACCTCACTTGAAATTAACTTAACCTGTCAATATTAGATAATAGTAGTTTCGACTCGAGTCTGTAGGATTTATTCAAATATTTTTCCCCAAGAGGAATCGACAGAATCAGCAAAACCACTTGCTGGTTCAGATGCTTTTACAACGCTTTGTTTATGTAGTTATTTTATTTCTTGAGTTCAAATTCAGCCAGGGTCAAGTTTAGTTTTCATATCTTCAGAGTTGTTAAAAGAAATATTTATTCTATGTCAGAGTAAATTCCTCGATGTAGGAAAATTGGTCTTGTACTTAGAGAAGAGAGGAAAAAAAAATCAATATTTCCTCTTAGGTAAATCAATAACATGTTTGTCAGTGTTTTTTTCCTTTCTTTTCCAGTTGCTAGTTTACATTGTTTGTTTTTTTTTCTCTCGCTTGCATGGGTGGCGTGATGGTTTTTGTCAGAGCAATTCTTTTTACAGATGGATGCCCTTCCTACTGCTAATAATTACTCAATAATAGAGAGAGGAAACCTGTTGATATATCAGTAACACAAGTAGCATGCCATTTTGACAGGAACAACAAAATGGCAGCAGCACCACCAGCAAAAGTAGTAGTAAGGTTTGAACTTGGGAATTTGTAGTCAGTAATCTGGCTTCATTCTCACTCTTCCCCTTAAATGTCATCTTTGTCATCATCATTTTGCTTCAACTTTTCATGCTAGCATGGGTTAGATTAATTTGCCATAGTTGGAGTCAGCTAATATTCATGGATAGTGTTCATTTAGTTGGAGGGCCACATCCCATCCATGTTTCACTTTTGGTTCAGTTTCAATGATAGGATGTTCATCTTAACACCAACCATTTTACAAAGTGTAGTGGGTACTTCTTCCCATGGCACCAGCTCTAGGGAGGTACCATGTCCTTGACAAGACTAAAGGATCCCTACAACTTTATACTCTGAGTGTAGTGGATGTGATTTTTTGTGGTAAGCAGTTCATAAAATATTTGTGATGATAAATGAAGCTTAACAATATACTAAATCCTTTATCTTCTTTTACTTGCTTCAGTCGTTTGACAGTGGCTATGCTGAGGCACTGCCTTCAAGGGTTTTAGTCAAATAAATCGACTCTAGGACTTATTATTTTTTTAAGCTCTGTACTTATTCTATCAGTCTTTTATGCCAAACCACTAAGCTGTGGGGGTGTAAACACACCACCACCGGTTGTCAAATGGTGGTGGTAGAGGACAAACACAGACACACACACATGCACACATATACGACGAGCTTCTTTCAGTTTCCGTCTATCAAATCCACTCACAAGGTTTGGGGTTGGCTCAAGGCTATAGTAGAAGACACTTGTGCAAGGTGCCCTGCAGTGGGACTGAAGTTGGAACCATGTTGGGAAGCAAGCTTCTTACCACACAGCCATACCTACAACTATGGTCATTGCGAACTTTATATAGGCTTTTTACCCTACAGCTATTTTAATAAAATTCTAAGCCATGATTTGGAGAACTCAAATAGCCTCTATTTGATTGCTTGGCCTACACATCTTACTCAACTCATTGAAGCCATTTAACTCTCCCTATGTATGTATTTAGAAACTCAGCATTCTGAGTTCAAATCTTATCAAGGTCAGCTTTGCTTTTCTCAAGTCAATAAAATTCTTGTTAGGGATTGATGAATTTGTAAGAACATCAGATGAGACACCTTTCAGTGTCTGTTCCACATTTTTGCATTCTGAATTAAAAAATCCAATTAGATTGAATTTGTTGTTCTTGTAGTTGTTGTTATTAGTTTTTTTTTTGTGTGTGTGTGTGTGG
>NC_068986.1:40350284-40352933 GCF_001194135.2 Octopus bimaculoides
TATATATATATATATATATATATATATATATGTAAGTATTTGCCTTTCAAGCTTCTTTTCTCTGTCCCTTTACTGGGGTAGATTTAATCCTTAATCCCAATAAAAAGCACTATCCGATCGTGGTCAATGCCTGGCCCCTGTGCCGGTGGCACGTAAAAAGCACCCACTACACTCTTCGAGTGGTTGGCGTTAGGAAGGGCATCCAGCTGTAGAAACCTTGCCAGATCAGACTGGAGTCTGGTGCAGCCTCCTGGCTTTCCAGACCCCAGTCGAACCGTCCAACCCATACCAGCATGGAAAACGGACGTTAAACGATGATGATGATGATGATGATATATGTGTGTGTGTGTGTGAAATAACTGTCAAGATATATATTTATCTCTTGTCTGTCATTAATAATCGAGCATGACTTGATAGCAAGAGAGGAGTATTTTGTATTTATAATTTTAAGTGAATTTGATAAAGGTAACTATTAGAAGCTTGTAGTGTGTGTGTGTGTGTGTGCACGTGTGTGTGAGTATTGACATTCTGCAGTTACGCTTGAGCAAGATTAAGAACCATGTTTACATGGTTAGTGGACATTGTAACTGGTTGTTCTTGGCTTTTAAAGACCTGTGGGTTGGAACCTGGAAAAAACAGGCATTAAACATATACAAATAACATGTTATATATTTTCATCGTTATGTGATTTTATATTTACTGTCAGTTGTGCAATTACCTAAATTCACAGAACCATCCATGGATGTGTGTATGTGTGTGTGTGGGGTGGTGGTGTTGAAAAGAGTATAAAAATTATGAATCACTGTCAAGAGGTTGAAATTACTAAAACAATAATTTTATATCAAAAGTAAATCACTAATAATCAATATAACTTAATAATTATTTTTGCCTTGCCTTAATCATCAATGTATGTTTTGCTTTTCTCTATTACAGGGAAAACGAACATGTGTGCATACATGTGTACATATATTTCTGTGTTTGTGTGTACACAAAGCTCAAGTAATCATAAATCAAGAGGAGTCGATATTTGTTTCTAGAGCACTATAATATATATATATAATGAGAGTTAGAGGGAGTGAAGGCATATGGTATAATAGTTAGTGTTACACTCGTGGTTGCAAGATTGTGGTTTCAATTCCCAGACCAGTGGCATGGTGTGTTCTTGAGCAAAGCACTTCATTTCATGTTGCCCCAGTCCACTCAGCTGTAAATGGGTAACCTTGCAATGGACTGGTGATCCATTCAGGGAGAGGTGTTGGCCTGCCGGCCCAGCTGCTTGGGTGGTACATTTGAAAGCTACAACAAAGCAAGAGAGTGCATTGTGACCAGCGGTGAAAATTGTATGTATGTATAGATGTGTGTATACATTAGATTCCTTAGATTCCTAAGCAGATGCTATATAGAGAACTTGTGAATGGAAGGAGACTCCGTCAGAAACCAAGGCTGTGCTTTAAGAACTGTGTCAAGTCCTCATTAAAGGCCTGTGATACGCAGGACACTGATTGGGAGAACAATGCCTGTCATCGCCACAGATGGAGGAAGCAGGTTAAGGAGGGGATCAACACTTTTGAGAGAGCATGTATCCAGCATGAAGAACTTTCGCGAGCTGCACGAAAGTGCACGGCTCGTATAGTGAATGGGGAAAGCTTGGTCTGCAATGTTTGCAGTCGTGTATGCTTGTCAAGAGCAGGGCTCATTAGCCACCAACAGAGCCGTAAATGCAAAATATATGTTAGTCCTAGAGTGCACAATGTTCCTGAAGGTCGGCAATGGTCTTCCTCGGTCACGAGTGGACGGCCATCATCATCATCATAGATGTGTGTAACATATACTGGTTAGGTTGTTAGGCTAAGGTCTTGAGTTCAGTTCATGGACCAGGCAGTACATGTGTTTTTGGACAAGGCACATGTTATCCTGTTGGTCCTTTGTATTTAGCTGAAAATGCATACCGGCCTAGTGCTGGTGCAGCTTTCTCTTCCTCTAGCCCTCTAGTGACATGTCCAGTAAGTACAACATCATCAATTCACCACAGGGAAAGTTCACCGTCATCAATAAAATAGTTTTAAACTATTAATGGTGAGATATTATGGATATATTTTCTCGGTAAACTTTCCTTGCGGTGACCTTCCCTCCTGATGAACTTTCTTCACAGTGAATTGATGTACTCGTAGAGTGCTTGTTCCTCTGTTATGCTTTATCCTTTTAATACCTAACATAAAGCTGCTGCACCCCCTCAAATAGCCCCCCCCCCAACACTTTGCTGTGTTCTTTTTTCCTGTTCTTCTATCCTGCAAGTTACCTGGCAATTTCACCAGTGCCAGTGGCATGGAATAGTAGCCAATACACGTTGTGAAGTGGTTGGTGTCAGGAAGAGCATCCAGCTGTAGAAACCATGCCAAAGCTGCTGCTGCTGCTTAGTGCAGCCCTGCAGCTGCTCAGTGCAGCCCTGCAGCTGCTCAGTGCAGCCCTGCAGCTGCTCAGTGCAGCCCTGCAGTTTGCTGGATCCTGTCATCGTGTCAAACCATCCAGCCCCTGCCAGCATGGAAAACTGACTTTTAAGTGATGATGATGATGTGTGTGTGTATGTGGATAAACACACCTGTGTACAAATATTTATATACAATTATATGTATGTGTGTGTGTGTGTGT
>NC_068986.1:40353074-40358018 GCF_001194135.2 Octopus bimaculoides
ATATATATATATATATATATATATATATATATATATATAAAAGGACATTGATATCTCCATAATACTTAAAGGAAACTAAGATATCTACCAGTATAGGCATCATGTATACATACATATACATACTCTCTCTCTCACACTCACATGTATATATGTATGTATATGTGTATATATATATATATATATGTGTGTGTGTGTGTGTGTATATGCATGCATGCATGTGTGTGTGTGTGTGTCCAACCCATGCAGGCATAGAAAAAAGGATGTTACAGCAACAATGATGATGTGTGTGTATGTATGCATACATATATGTATACATGTATGTATATATATATATATATGTCTATATATTGTAAGACCCATGAGGTCAAATTTTAAATTATATATTTCTTGCTCTTTTGTAGCATTTGTGTAACTATAGCAACAATATTTCAAACATGAAAGTAAAAACAAGTTTTTAAGTTTAAGCTTTTGTGCAACTGGGGAATTATTTTGTGTACCTTTTTTTTTCTTCCTCTCCTTCATTTTTGGTATCTTGCTAGTAGCTATATTGTTCTGAAAGAAACAAAATGATCAATGGAGACCTGTATAATGATTACAGGAATTCTTTCAATAGCACCAACTTTTGCTATAATTAAATTTACTGGTCCTGGAAGCGAGGATAAGAAATATGATGTACAGTATAGACTACTCCATCATCCATGTACATAAAATTCTCACACTTTATTTTTTTATTTTATTTTATTTTGTTCATTTATTATTATTAATGTTAATATCATTATTGTTGTTGTTTTGTTATTATTATTTGTTAGTCTTCTTCTTATTATTATTACTACTACTACTACTACTACTTTTTTGTTGGTTCCATGAACTGAATTTCAACATTATCTTTAGGCTGTCTGTTCTGGACCCCGTCACTTATGGCTTATCATGTTTGCTATGAGTTCATAAGATTACTTTTGCAGACTGCTTTTCAATGTTTCCTATAGACAGATATGATAATAGTGATGTTTATGATGATAATGTGGTTGTATACGTACATATGTGTGTATGTTTGTGTATGGGGATACATCAATAAATATGTTTGAGACTGTTGCTTATTTATTATTACAGTTACCTTACTGAATGCTTTTAAGTTAATAGTTAGTCATCATCATGATCACCATCTTATTTTTTTTCTTTAATATCATTTTTCATATGCTGGCATATCTTAAATACATTTATTTCGATGTTTTTATAACGTCTTTAATAGATGTTTTTCTGTAATTCATACCTCAGTTATCCATCTCGTGACTTGTCTCTCTTTTGTGGGTTGATTTCTAAAGAAAATCTGTGCAAAAAAAGAAGAAAAAAAAAATGAAAGAAGAAAGAAATTAAATTAAATTAATTAATTTTTGGATAAAGATTCATTGAAATTTTAACAAAAAAAAAGAAAGAAAACCAAGCAATTGTTTGAATATTTTTTTTTTTTTAATAATCCTCTCACTGTGTATCTACTAACAGATTTTAAAGAAATACAGAAGTTATTTCTTCCAAAATGGCTATCTTTTATTGTGTAAAAGTTCTAGAAGTTTTCCTGTTTTATCCAAGTCCAAACCTAGTGTAAACAACCAAATATATGCAGTTATTTCACAGATAAGTTGTACACTATCGTGAAATTTCTAAGATGTCTTGTATTTGTTCATGAATTGTTTTCAGGTTATTTATTCAATTTTTTTTTTTAAGGAAAAAGAATTAGTGTTTTCAGTCTATTAAATTTAAAATTACATCTGAAATAGATGGATCAAGTAACTGAAATTCTTTTGATAATAATTTCAGTTCCAATTTTTCCATTGTTATTCCATTGTTTTTCCAAAATTTCTAATGCCAACCTTATACACACACACACACACACGTTTGGAGGGATATATTATCCTGACTTGAGACGGCGACCATTGTGAATTTGAAGTCAACCGCACAAGCCTGCAAACAGATCAGGTTTCAGTTCCAAGACAACTCCCACCTCTCCCTGGACACTAACTGACTCCACTCAGTTCACGTCAAGACTGGCCAAATGGATAGACACTGAAGAAGCTGTACTGATAACAGTCTCAGGTTGCATCTGCGACTGCTAATAGTCTCTGCAATAGAAACACATGTAGGTTATAATAATATGCTGTATAAAATGGTATGATAAGTAAAAATAAACTTTGAGGATGAACAAGTCTCTATACGCTTTATAATTATTACTATATATATATATATATATATATATTATATCAAAGGGTGTAGTTCTCAGCTTGAAGAATGGTAAAATAAATGTTTCAACCAGGAAACCCTGGGTAGCTATATTTCACAAGACTTGTGGTTTTTATTATAAGATTATCTTTACTCTCTTAGCTGGTTGAGTGCTATTCTACTGATGCAGCCATACCACATAATAATAGCCACCTATATTATTATTATTAATAATAATAATAATAATAATAGTAATATCATCATTATCTATAATTATACACTACTATTGTTTGAATTTGGTGCTAGCCTCTCAATTATTTTAACATGCTTGTACAAGGCGAGTAGCAGTTTATCCCCAAGAAGGAAACCCACTGAGAAGATCTAAGAGGAACATCTCCGAGATCGAAATCCCATGACATGAGTATACCTGCATTCTCATTTGTGATTGTCCATCGCCTTGGTATGTTGGCAATTTTTTCTTGCTTCCCCAATTTCATCAGCTTGTTAACTTTCAGTGTTTGAGACTAATTGAGTCAATTTTGATTCCTATTTCTAGCAAAACTGGTGCTACCTAGTACCCTTATTGACACACTCACACACACACATATATGTATGTGGTAAAATTAATAGAAAGAGTACAGTGAACTTTCTGGGAGAAGTGGAAAATCCAGTCAGTGTCATTTTTTAGAGAAAATTTGAAAGGAGAGAAATAAATGAGAGACAGTAGAGTTGTACAACATCTAAATTAAAAATTAAAAAAATGGCTGCAACTGATAAGGAATGCAAAGTTACATGAATGTCAAATGTGAACAAAAAGTGGTAAGAGAAACAGTGTGAGAAAGAAGAAAGAAAGAATACTGGAATGAAGGAGGAGCAAGAAAAGTTGAAAGTGAGGTGAAGGGAAAAGATGAAGTGAGAGGGGAGTCGAAAGATAAGAAAAGGCAGTGTAGGAGCAGAGGCGGGAAGCATTCAATTAAACTAGTCAGAGACATGAGGCCAAGTTTGATTATGAAATGCTATCTGTCTTTGTGAGAACATGGATCAATGGAAACTCAGAAATCTCCCAGTAAGAAGCTCCAAACGTCCATCCCCACATAACCAAGCACTTTTGAATGTGTACATATATGATGCAACACCAGTCTCTGTGTTAACAGTACTACTACCATCACTGGGCCCAGGACAATATCATAGTATTCAGAACTTCTGTTGCACATCATCTAACTATATATATATTATATCATATGTAAATTTGTGGCACCATTTACATTGGAGAAACAGGCCGACTCCTTGCTAATTGCTTTCAGGTGCATATTTGAAGCATACCACTACATATGCCAGGCCTGCAGCAAAAACTGATAGGTAGAATTGGCTGTAATGGATCCATAATACTGTGTACTTTTTATTAATATATCCACTCCATTTACAAATATATGAATGATTATTTTATACATGCTTCCCCAATAAAATAATTTAAAAAAATTAGTTTCCTCTGCATCTACTGCATTTTACCAAAAGCTAAATCCATGGAGTAATTTTTTCAATTTCAAATATCTTTGATGTGTTGCATTTGCTCAATTAAATTCAAATTATGCACAGCTAGTTCAAAGGATTTCTGCACTCGTTTTTAATGTTTGAAATAAAGACATTCTTTTTAAAATTCACTTTCACTTCTGAAAAATGTAAGAAAATGTACTTGTAGACTTTTTTTTATTTACTGTTATAAAAGATGAAAATACCAAGTTCAGAATCTTTTAAAACGTAGTCAAACAGAAAGAAAAATTATTTATTCTAACAGAATTTGTAGAAAATAATTTAAACTGGTTCCACTACGTTATTTATTGCTTGAATCCATATTACTTTACTTTCATTTGAATTAAAATATCTTTTATTATACTTTTATGAAATTTTATCTTTTTATTGTTAACTGTAATGTCTGTCTTCTTTGCTAACTGAATTACCTGTTGTGTTCTTAATTGGAAACTGGATGCTAAGAAAGAAAAAAAAATATTAACTGAATATTTATGAAAAGACAGTAATGGTAAAATGTACTATTTTTATGTTTTGAATATATATATATATATGTGCCAAACTTCTTTTCTTTTCATGTAAGAGCATTCATTTCTTCTTTCTTATGTGGTTACAATATTGATTTCTTAAGCAAAAGGCACAATTGTTCAAAGGGGAAGGTGATTGATTGTACATTAAATCAACCCCTAATGTATAACTATTAATTTTTTTTTTTTCATCAACCACAAAGATATAAAAAGCAAAGACAGTCCTGGTGTAAATAGAACTTAGAAATGAAGAGTGAAACTAAATCAGTTTCTTTTTGTCTGATATACTGTTGTTTCAACTATCTCTGTTTCTCTTTGTACAAGAAGAAATTCTGTCCTTAGATTTCATCATCATCGTCATCATTTATTTTTTTGCCCACTTTTCTGTGCTTACGTGGCTCAGATGGTATTTGTTGATGCAGATTTTCTACAGATGGATGCTCTTCCTGTTGCTAACACTCACCTGTTTTGTAGCTTGGTAATATTTCTCCATTGCCTGTCATGCTTTTTGTGGAAGACTGGAAATGAACAGCCTTATTTGTATGATGATCGCACTCATTCATGAAATAATGTCATGTCAAGAGTACATGCAAATACATACAGACACATGTGCATGCAGACACACACACACACACACACACACACACACACACACACACACACACACACACACACA
>NC_068986.1:40358028-40362361 GCF_001194135.2 Octopus bimaculoides
TCAGTTTCTGTCTACCAAATCCACTCACTTATATGACTCGAAAACCGAGTAACTTGGTCATTTGAGCCCTAAAACTTGAGACAGTAATGTGCAGAAGTTGTTG
The DNA here is from genome assembly GCF_001194135.2 of Octopus bimaculoides. Classification (NCBI taxonomy): domain Eukaryota; kingdom Metazoa; phylum Mollusca; class Cephalopoda; order Octopoda; family Octopodidae; genus Octopus; species Octopus bimaculoides. Next base: position 40,358,132 of record NC_068986.1, read on the forward strand.
TTGTTGTTGTTGTTGTTGCTGTTGTTGCTGTTGTTGATAGAGCAGTCAGTGTCCAGTATGGTGACAGTCTAATAACTGAAACCAGTGAAAGGTGGTGGAGAGAGATTAATTTTGGCATATATAAAGCATCTGTGCTGCTGCCCTGTAAAAAGCACTCACTCTGTAAAGTGGTTGGCATTAGGAAGGGCATCCAGCCATAGAAATCATACCAAAACAGATGACTGGAGCCTGGTGCACTTCTCTGGCTTGCTAACTCTTGTCAAACCATCCAATCCATGTTAGCATGGAAAATGGATGTTAAATGATGGTGATGATAAAGGATGATGATAAAGAAGTCATAAAATATATAACAGCTCTATCTTTTAAAGTCTGGTATTTATTCTATTGGTGCCTTTCACTGAACCACTAAGCTACAAGGATGTAAACAAACCAACATCAGTTGTTAAGCACTGATGGAGGACAAACAAAAAAAAAAACCAAGACACACACTCACAACTATGTATATGACAGGCTTCCATACAGACTCCATTTAAAATTCACTCACAAAGCATTAGTCATTCTGGGATTGACCCAACACTCATTCAAGGTGCCGCACAGTGGGACTGAACTCAGAAGTATGTGCTTATAAAGTGAGCTTCTTAACCACACAGCTATGCCTGCACCTATACAACCAAACCTGTTTAATTTATTTAGGGAGAAAGAAGAAGAGCTTATGTTGGTGTTATTCTTTTACTTTTCTACTTGTTTCAATCATTTGACTATGGCCATGCTGGAACACTGCTTTGAAATGTTTTTAGTCAAAGAAATCAATCCCAGGACTTATTCTTTGTAAACTTAGGACTTATTCCATTGGTCTGTTAAGTTACAGGGACATAAGCACACCATCAGTTGTCAAGCAATGGTGTGGGGACAAACACAGACACAAAGTCACACACATAAATCTACACACACACACACACACACACACACACACACACATATAACATATGATGGGCTTCTTTCAGTTTCCATCTACCAAATCCACTTAAAAGACTTTGGTTGTCTTAAGGCTACAGTAGAAGACACTTGCCCAAGATGCCACACAGTGGGACTGAACCCAGAACCATGTGGTTGGGAAGCAAGTGTCTTACCACACAACCAAGCCTGTGCCTGTGTTTATTATGTCCTCATAACTTAGTAGTTTGACAAAAAGAGAGTAATAGAATAAGCACCCGACTTTAAAAAATAAGTCCTGGAGTTGATTTGTTCAGCTAAACTTTTCAAGGTGGTGGGTACCCCAGCAGGGCTACAGTCCAGTGGTTGTAACAAGTAAAAAGATATACAAATATATTAGAGAGTAATTTGAGGAGGACCTAGTGCTGTTATTTCAAGCAAATCCAAGGGACCACAATTAGGCTCACTGATTAGCTCATCAGCTTCATTGAGTAAAGCACACCAGTATCACACGGTTGTTTGGAAGAAATTCTAAGATAATATAAAAGGTGGGGAAACATGAAATAAAGTCTAGTGGCTGTTAGTGGTGACCCAGTTGATATCAGATAAACTACTTAGATATACTACTATATATATATATATATATATATATATATATACACATATACACACACACTTTCATGTACATTTTTTTAACTCCATAGTGACCACAGTAATGAGGTGAGTGGAGTACATGTAACTTGACTTAGGGCTTATATATTGCTATATCAAATAGCAAAAGCTTTGAGTCATAATGTGGCAACTTCCACTCATCCAGAATATGTTTGTGTGTGTGTGTATGTTATATTTTATCTTTCTATAAATTATTGATTTTTTTCCTTCTAATCTTATAGGAATTCTGATTAAAATTAATGAAATGAGAAGTTATTGTTATTGACTTCTTATCATAAATATCTGAACACATTTGGTAGTGGTTGTAGTGAGTAATTGTGTTGTTGTTGGTGATGGTTGTATATAATAAAAATATACTATATTAAAATGGTTTATTAACCTCAATTTCAGAGATGAAATATTTTTCATTCAGAACATCTGCTATGTAATATTGCAAGTAGTTTAATCTCCATTTATCATAAAGTGTCGTATTCTCAGTTACATAGATAACATAATCCTGAGCAGGATTTGAACTAGCAACATTTGTTTCTAAACTAAGGGTAGTGGCATCCTTATCCATTGGGCAGCTGATGAAGTTAATAGCCTGAAAAATTATAATCGCATTAGCAACAACTCATTTCAACCATTTAGGATATTTAAACTCCATTTATTTTATGAGATACTTCCCATAATAGTAACAAAATGAAAGTCTTCTATATCTATTGCATATATTTCAGGAAGGAATTACCAGTAGATTAATATTCATTGATTAAACTATTAACTTCAACTTTCTATCTATATTCACTCTCAATTTATAAACGTAGTCTCTGATACTTTTCTATATTATGCCTTATCTTCACACTCAGATTAAACACAAAACTTTTTAATTTGTGATGCAGCTTCAACACTTGCCCCCTGTATATCTAGTGGTCCCATGGGTAGCTGGGTGTCAATTTCAATGATACAAGAACCTAATTTTTTAAGGGAACCTAGTTACATCTATGTTCCTATGCATATTTCTCTATGAATTTTTCTGTTCCTTCTGTTGAGTTTTAGAAAATATTGTCTTACTGTAATATATAATTTGTATTTTCAAGCCATACATGTTTCACATTTTCATCATCATTGTTGTTATTTAATCTCTACTTTTCCATGTTTGCATGGGTCACAGAATTTTCTTGAGGCAGATATTTTTCATGGCTACCACCACCATTTGCCTGTTTCTAAGTAAGATAATATTTCTCCGTGGCCAGAAGTGTTTTTCATGGAAGACTGGAAACAAACTTTGCTTGTATGATGGTGAAGCTAGTTTGCTACCATCACATAGTATCAAGACAACAGTATACACACACATGTGCAACAGGCTTCTTTCAGTTTCCATCTACAAATACACTCTCCAGATTTTGCTCAGTCTGAGGATATATTAGAAGAAACTTGTGCAGGGTGCTGAACAGAGGAACTGAACTGAAGACCACACAATTGGGAAGCAAACTTTTTAACTGCACAGCCACACCTGTAATCTATATTTTCCATTGTATTATTTCTGTTCTGATCAGTCAGAACTAACTAACATTCTTCATTTGTAATTTTGTCTCTGTGTTGTCTTATCATTTGTAAATCTTATCCATATACATAGGCTTGAAGTAGATACAAATCTTAGATTACTGAGATTCTGCTATATTGAAAGGATCTGTCTGAGAAGTTACTGTGAAAACGTTAACACAAAACAGTCTGAAGGACTGAGATGTTATTTAAAAAAAAAAAACAAAAAAAAAAACAATCATAATTTGTCATCTACAGAGATGAAACACTTTCTTTTATATTTACATCAATTTTACATTATTTACATCTAATATTAAAAAAACGTTTCATCTCTAAAGATGTGTTTTAATGGTCTGACAGATTATGATAGTATCAAAACTGAGGTCAGGAATTATACTTATGTTGTGCTCTTTAAATGCTTTCCCAAATTAGACTTGCCCAAGAAAACATGTTGAAAAGCACATCCACATCCACACACACACACACACACACACACACACACACATACATTGACCCTTGGTTGAGCAAATGGCTGTTCTGTGGCACTGCCTTCATGGATTTAAGTCAGTTATAATGATCCCAGTACTTATTCCTGTCTGTTACTTATTTTATCCATCTTTATTTGTTGAACTGTTAAGTTACTGGACAATGGAACACAACACCAGTTAAATGATTTTAAACTCATGTACATACTCCACCTCCAGCCACACATTCACACATAGACTTGCATGCACACACACATACATGTGCACACACATACATGAGCATGCACATACACACACACACATGTACAATGGGGCTCTTGCACAATTTCTGTCTACCAAGTTACACTCACAAGGCATTAGTCAATCTGAGACCCTGGTAAACGACATCTGCCTGAAATGCCTTGCTATGGATTGAACCTTGAACCACATAACTGTGAAGTAAGCTTCTTAATCGCATGGCTATTCCTGTTTATTATAGGTTTCATCTGAGACTGTTCAAGTCTCATCAGATGCTCACAGTTGTAGAGATAAAAGTATTGCAGAATAATGTAACTTATAACCAGCATTGAGGGAAGAAAAAGAAAGAGGAAAGATTAAAAACAGATGCATAAATAGTGGC
>NC_068986.1:40362380-40367687 GCF_001194135.2 Octopus bimaculoides
GGGGGGGGGGTCATGCAGTTTTTTTGTTTTTTTTTGTCTGGTGGTTATGGTAAAAGAGATTGTATTGTGGGTGCATTTGAGGACAATGATGAGGACAGAAATCTGTCTCTCTAACAAACCCTCTTTGGCTTCAAACATCACTTGAAGTGAAAGGAGACGGTGGAGAGAGAAGTGGGGAAGCGGTGCAGCAAATGGAGTGAAATGTGGGTGCAAGGTAAATTTGCTATGTATAGGAGAGAGAGAGAGAGCAAAGGGCCTGAATTCTTGGAGCAGAAGGTGAGCAGAGCTTCAGGTGCCCTGACCCTCTTGAGACAACAGTTTTCACTCCTTTGGGGATATACCTGATTTTATGTTGTCTAATATTTTCCATCTGTTGTATGTTTTTGTGTGTGTGTGTGTGTGTGCGTGCATATTTTGCACCTCCATTTATATATATCTGTACCCAGCATTTTGTAATCGTCTCTGGATTAAATTTGTATATTATGTAGCAGGCCCAAAGAGCAAATAGAGAGATCATTAATACTGGCATTGTTGTTATCATTGTTATTATTATTATTCTCCAGCTTGTTTTAATCATTTATAGTTGGATTTTAGTTTATCTTCATGTAAATTATTTTGCGTTTAATCCAAAATGTCATAATTCTCTTAGCGCACCCTTCTCGTGGCGCCTGTGTTTATATCAGAGTTGATATCTCACACATTTAAGCACCTTTTCTTTACCGTTTCCACTCCATCACTGGCACCACAAGCCACCACTCTGTAGCTACCACCACACCTTGTCTGATGTTGATATTTCTCTCTCTTAAGTAGCTCTGTAGCAGCAAAAAGTAAGGAAGTTGTACATTAGATAAGATTTTAAATGTAATTAAAATGCAGCAGCTGTGTTCAAATTTATTCCTCAAGTGACAGGAAAACATGCTGCTGACATAGGCTGATCTTGGCATTATGGTTTAAATACTGTAAACATTAGTAGCTGACTACCGTTTTGATTGTCATGTCGGGTAGTTTTATCGATTGAGTTTTTCATCCTCTTAAAAACAAAACACAAACAAAGCAAAAAACATAAATAATTTGAAAGTAAGGGAGCCACTTTTGTATTTTATTGCAGTTCTTTACCACAGATGGTGTTTTGATTAAAAACTAAGATATAAGAAATGAAAAAAATAAATAATATTAGTCAATAAGTTATTTATTTATCAGGAGTTAAGTAAACGTTTATACAACGCTCCTAATTCTGAAAAAAACTAGCTTTAATCCATGAATTGTAATCTACACTGTTTGTTTGAGACATTTTGAAAATATGATTGCTTGCTGCTGTTTATGTCTTAGTAGTAGTTTGATACCTCATTATAACCACCATTGTTTCGATATCTCATGCTGATATGCATTAGATGGATCTTAAGAATAGCTTTTCTTGGTGTATTTTGGTTGTGTATCCATTTCCCTTGTGAAGTATAACAAATTTAGGTTTTCCCAGATCTGAAGTAACTACTTTTAGAATTTCTTTTCTATGGTTTATTTCTTTAACAAATTTCAATTGATTACTTCTTTTATATTTTATATATATATATTTTTACTTGTTATAGTTATTGGACTGTGGCCATGCTGGGACACTGCCTTGAAGGGTTTTAAGCGAATGAATCAACAACTCTTATTTTCTTGGTATCTTTTTGTGAAAGTGCTAAGTTATGAAAGCATAAAGTGACAGTAGGAGACAAAGATACACACACACACACACACACACACACACACACACCTACCAAATTCACTCACAAGGCATTGGTTGACCTAGGGCTACAATAGAAAACACTTGCCCAAAGTTCCATGCAGTGGGACTGAACCCAAAACTACCTGGTTGCAAACTGAGCTTCTTAACCACACAGCCATGCCTGCACGTACACATGCACACGCACACATACACACACATGTATAGTATGTGTGTGTATGTGTTGAAGCATAAGCTGTTGAATTACATCAACTAAACCCCACCATTTAATGTGATACTTTTCCATTATATCTGCAACCCTCTCTCTGCTAAAGGACATCTTTGTTGTTAGATACTCTGTGTTTGGGAGATAAGCTTTTAACTTACTAGGAAGGATCCTTTTATTTCCATTAGTATTGTTATTATTATTATTATTGTTGTTGTTGTTGTTGTTGTTATTATTATTATTATTAACCACACACTAACTTGTATATATATAGTATATTCGTTTTGACATGAGACCATTTATAGCTACTGTTTCACCCTTATTGCTTTTCACTCACCAATATTTAAATATTCACACTATTATGATGAAATCAAAGAACTTTCAGTGAAAGACACATCCTATAAGCAAGGCAAGCCAAGTACAAAGTGTCCAACTATCGTTATTACTATATGAATATTCATAGATGAGAAACCCCTTTAACACCCACATGCTCACATGCATACACACACACACACACACACACACATATGTACACACAATATACTACACATAAAATATGAGGAAAGGACATATTCAATAAGGCGGCAATACAGGATACTTTATGATGTTTAGTTCAGTAACACTTTGTTCCGAGTTCCTTTCCTACATGAGTTGACTTTGCCTTTCATCTCTCTAGGGTTATTTATTATTATTATTATTTTTTTTTTTATATATATATATCGCGTTTTGTGAACAATAACATTATGGAATACTGGCTGGCTACCAATGGTCCAAATCGCTTGTTCACTCTGTATTTCTAATGACAAGGGAGTGTTTGTAACTAGAAGTGGAACAAATATCTCAAGAGCCTTCATTTGTAAAGCACTGGCTTTTCAGTTTCCTTGTCAGTGTTTATATCCTTTGCTAATGTACATTGACAAAAGATATACGTACATGAACTTTCACATTGTTTCTCTGTATAATATTCCATTCACAAGGTATTGGTAAACTTGGATTTTGGTAGATGACATTTGTCTATGGTACTGTATGGTGGAACTGAGCTTGGGACTGTTTGGTTGAGCAGTGAAATTCTTAACCGTGCAACCATATCTATGCCTGTAAAAGTTCACAAAATAAAAACCCATAGAATTTTGAGATTGAGTCAAATCTCTGTTTTCTTTTTTTTCCATATACAAGAATCAAACCTTGTTTCATATTAAAAGCAACATGCATCTCAAGACCTTATGTAATGCACTAATGAAAGAGCTTGTACAACGTACAACACTAGTCAAATCTCTCAGATCATACCCAACCATCATTGTTGCCACCGCCATCATAACTTTTCCATATTTGCATGGGTCAAATTGGGGTTCATCAAGGCAAATTTTTTTATGGATACATGCCCTTCCTTTAGCCAATCCTTGCTTCTTTCAAAGCAGAGTAATATTTCTTCTTGGTCAGAGGAACACTGGAATTCTTGAGGTAGATCCAGTGGCATTTATATCAATACTGTGGATGACATCAGGCAACTATAGACAGGTGAAAGTGCTTTAATCAACATACTACCAGCTGAATGCCCAGGCTTTGAATAACTACTTATATATGTATATGTATATATATATATATATATATATATATATATATATGTGTGTGTGTGTGTGTGTGTGTATAATACAATTAATAAATGAGTATATGCATATTTACATACATGTATATATAGATGCATATCTGGGTACAGGACGTTGCAAAAAAATGTGGACAAAATGATAAACAGAGTACAGAAAATACACAGGCCACATAGAGAACATTTCCTTCATCAGCTGCCACCTTTCTAAAACTAAGCATTTCGAAGAGTTAGGGCAGGACGCATCATTAAAATGGCTCTTCCCACGGACCACAAATTAAATTTGTACCATGGAGGTATGTAGTGGCAGACAGAAAACAAGACAGGAAAACGAAACAGTGAAAACAAACAAAAAAGGCTATACGGCCAGACGTGAAAAAATATGTGTATACACACACACACACACACACACGTATATATACATATATTCTTTTATTCTTTCATTCATTTGAAGGGTTTTAGCCACACAAATCAACCCCAAGACTTCTTTTTTAAGCCTAGTTTTTATTTTACTATTCTCTTTTGCCAAACCACTAAGTTATGGGGGCGTAAACATACATACAACAGGCTTCTTTCAGTATCCCTCTACCAAATCCACTTACAAGGCTTTGGTTGGCCTGAGGCTATAGTAGAAGACACTTTTCCAAAGGGGTCACACAGTGGGACTGAAACTCAGAACCATGTGGTTGGGAAGCAAGCTTCTTACCACGTAGCCATGCCTTTACCTATATATGTGTTTGTGTGTGCATGTACATAAACTTGTATGTAGGTGTTTACGAGATACATATGTGTGTGTGTGTATTTAGTAATTTTAGACAGTTGATCGTTTTATTTCTTTCTGTGTCTCCTCTGTAAATGTAGTCAGCTGCCATCCCAGTTGACAGGACACCACTGATGTGTGAAAACTTATTACTTACTCCCTTCCTTGTACATAGTTTTATTTTACACCCATGCTACAATTTTATTTATTTTATTGTTATTCTTTTTAGTAATAATAATAATGATAATGATAATAACAACAATAATAATTATTATTATTTATAATATCGCTCCTTTTCCTCACCTCTGCAAAAGATCCTTTATATAAAATACAAACATATGCAGATATATATATATATATATATATATATATATATATATATATATATATATGCATACACATACATACACACACACATGCATACATACATATGCAGATATACATATATGTATACACACACACACAAATGTATATTTATCAGCAAAAAAAAAAAAAACACATTTCATTTGAGTGGGCTGCCAAAGAGATACATATTTCTATAATTTCCTCAAATATCAAAAAGATTTGAGACACTTCTCACTAACATAATTATATGTATGTCTGGTTATTATGAAACATACAGACACAAACATAGAGGTTCAACCAGTTTCTTTGATTTGTTGTGTTTCATTGTATATAATTCGAGCTAGTCAACCCCTCTAAAGATTTCCTTAAATCAATACTTTTATGTATTTATATATTTTTTCATTTATCCATCCATCTATCTGTAATACTCTTTTGAAAAAAAAAGAAATTTCATCCTTGCATTTTTTTTTTCCTGTAATTTTTATGGTAGTATGTGTCTTAAACAGGATTAATATATGTTGTGTATGTTTGTGATGAGTAGTGTATGTATTAGGGGGAATATCTTATTTGAAAGAGCTGAACTTATAAGCTAGAATTCATTCCCAGATTAAGCCAGTGTTCTCTCTCTCTCTCTCTCTCTCTCTCTCTCTCTCTCTCTCTCTCTCTCT
>NC_068986.1:40367746-40374250 GCF_001194135.2 Octopus bimaculoides
CTCTCTCTCTCTCTCTCTCTCTCTCACCCCCCCCCCTCTGAATGAGAATGAGGTATATTAAATATAATTATCACTATCATTATCATTTAGCATCTGCTTTCCATGCTGGCATGGGTTAGTCAGTTTAACTGAAACTGATAATCTGGAAGGCTGCACCAAGTTCCAGTCTGATATGACATGGTTTCAATACCTGGATGCCCTTACTAGTGCCAACCACTCCAAGAGTGTAATAACAGAGCTTAATTTATTAAGACTCAGTTCACAAATAGAGAAGCCAGACAAAAGTCTGAATGAGTAGAGAAGATAACTTCAAATAACAAAAGAATAAATTCTGAATAAATTAACCCAATAGCCTTTTGGTTTGGATGCTGCTCTCACAAATGCAAGGATCTTGGTTTCATTTCCCAGACAGGTGTTGTGTTGTGATGTTGGACTAAACATTTCATTTCATGTTGCTCTAGTCTGTTCAGCAGTGACCCAATGGTTAGGGCAGCAGATTCGCGGTCATAGGATTGCGGTTTCGATTCCCAGACCGGGCGTTGTGAGTGTTTATTGAGCGAAAACACCTAAAGCTCCACGAGGCTCCGGCAGGGGATGGTGGCGAACCCTGCTGTACTCTTTCACCACAACTTTCTCTCACTCTTCCTTCCTGTTTCTGTTGTGCCTGTAATTCAAAGGGTCAGCCTTGTAACACTGTGTCACGCTGAATATCCCCGAGAACTACATTAAGGGTACACGTGTGTGTGGAGTGCTCAGCCACTTGCACGTTAATTTCACGAGCAGGCTGTTCCGTTGATTGGATCAACTGGAGCCCTCGACGTCGTAAGCGAGTGCCAACAACAACAGTCTGTTCAGCTATGAACTGGTAACCGTGAAACAGATTGTCATTCCATTAAGAAGGAATGTTGGCTTGCTCACCCTGCTGGTGGGGTAGCATCTTTCGAAAGCTACAACAAAGTGAGGAATCTCATTGTGATCAGTGGGTGATGTATAACAACATCTGATAATCAGGTCAATACAGTGATGAGAAAAATATTATCTAATGTTAGTTTCAGAGGCAGAGGACAGCTAGGGATGTTTTTACCTCAGTAAATGTAATTGACACAGTTTTGCCCATCTTCACCTCTGGAAAGGAGCTTCTTTGTACATCTGTGTATTTGTTGTCAACGATAAGCCACCCACTCCTTGGGCATACAATGTAGGCAGTACTTATTCAGGTTAAAACTATGCCATGTAAAAACCACCCAGTCTACTCTGTAAAGTGGTTGGCATTAGGAAGGGCATCCAACCATAAATACCATACCAAAACTGACATTGGAGCTTGGTGCAGTCCTCTGGCTTACCAGCTCCTGTCATGCCGTCCAACTCATGCCAGCATGAAAGATGGATGTTAAATGATGATGAATGTAGCAAGTAAATAATTTCAGAATCATTATGAAAATAATTAAAGTAGAGCATGAAATTAAATGCATAATTAAGTGATTTTTTTATTTATTGTATTTTTTTTTTTTAGTTATAGGTCTACAGCCTTGAAAGGATTAGTTGAACAAATCAACCCCAGTACTCTTTATCTTTTATTAAGTCTAGTTCTTATTCTATTGGTTTCTTTTATGGGGCTGTAAACAAACCAACACCAGCTGTGAACTGGTGAGGGGCAAAACACAACACACACACACGTATGTATATATGTACATATGATGGGCTTTCACACAACTTTCATCTACTAAATTCTCTCACAAGGCTTTGGTCAGCCCAGGCTTATTGTAGATAAAACTTGCCCAAGGTGCAGTGCAGTGGAACAGAACCCAAAACTACATGTTTGCAAAGCGAGCTTCTTAACTACACAGCCATACCTGAAAAGCTATTATTTTTTTTATACAAGACATAATTTCCCTGTATCTTATGCTAATGCGCAGTAATATTAAATAACTGTCACTCCAAACTGTATAAAATATCATACTTTAAAAGCAGAATTAATGTCTGCCTTTTGATCAATGTCCTGGTCATTGCAGAGTGAAGAGTCTGTGCATGTGTATTACATCATTTGCTTCTGCCATTTGAGCTAATTTTCCTAGACATTGCATGTGAATGTCTATAAAAATGAATATATATATCACACTACATCATGGCATACATCCAGTGCTTATAATTATTTTGCTTGTTTGCTGTTTTATTTAGTTCTCTCTTACTGTCTTGCCCCCCATCTTTCAGAAAGTGATATATATTTCTACCCATCTCCTCTCTTCCATATTGTCTATTTTTGTCTTTATAATTCTGACCACTTCTTACTACTTCTTAATTCTCTATATATTCTCCATTATTCCTTATTGATCTCTGTTCTCTCCAAGCTCCCTGTACCATTCCCTTTCACTGGCTCCTTTTTTTCCCCCCTGTCTTATGTGCCTTGTTATTTTGTGTGTCCTTTGTCCATTTCTTTTTGCCCCTGCCTTCAATTCTTACTTTTATCTCCCACCTCACTTGATCTGGCCATCACCATCATTGTCTTTGTAATTCTGACCGCTTCTTACTGTTTCTTAATTCTCTACTTTTTCCATTATTCTTTATTGATTGATCTATTCTCTCCGCAAGCTCCGTGTACCATTCCGTTTCACTAGTTCCTTTCTTCTATTTTGTGTTCCTGCATTATTTTCTGTGTCCTTCTCTCCATTTCTCTTCTTCTTGCCATTGCCTTCAAGTCTTACTTATATCCCACCTCTTTAATCTGGCCATCACCAGTATCATATTACATACTTTGACTTCTCCCCCACTGTCTTTCCTTCACTCTTTACTTCCTGTCTCATTTTTATACATCACACACATCTTTCACTGTTTTTTTCTACCCCACCCCATCACTCATTTACTTTATTCAGTTTCTCTTTGCAATCTTGCAACCAATGTTACAACACTTTTTAAGGCATGGCTGTGTGGTTAGAAGCTTGCTTCCCAACCACATGGTTCCAGGTACAATCCCACTGTATGGCACCTCAGGCAATTATTTTCTACTATGGAAAGCTGTCCAAAGCTTTGTGAGTGGATTTGGTAGACTGAAACTGAAAGAAGCCCATTGTATATCTATCTATCTGTCTGTGCCTTTGTGTCTGTATTTGTCTCCACCATTGCTTGACAACCAGTGCTGGTGTGTTTACGACCCCATAACTTAAGTGGTTTGGCAAAAGACACCAATAGAATAAGTACTAGGCCTATATTAAATAAAAAAAAAAAGGTCCTGAGTTCAATTGATTCAGCTAGAAATTCTGCAAGGCAATGCCCCAGCATGTACACAATCTAATGACTGAAAGAAGTAAAAAATAAAAGATATATTCTCTTTTCCAAAGCAATAGAATATATATAACTCCTCCTTAGAAATCAACTTCCTGAATTCTTTTCTGTATCATCCATTTTAATCCCTGGATTAAATCTTGTCAATTTAAACTAACCCCTAGTTTTCTTGGATTTGGGCACCCAATTACAAATTTGGTTACTTGAATTGGTCCAAACATAATTTTTGAGTATTTCATGCCAAATAAATTCATTCATCCGAGTGATTTGGTGAATTGCTTTTTTTTTTTCTTTTGTGCATCGCATTCCACACATTTTTGTCCTAGCTAACAATTAAGTTTGTTTTAGTTAAACAAAACTGATTTGAAGAGAAATTCCTAAATTTCTCCTCTTAGCAATTTTGAAATAAAAATTTTTTTTCTCATGTGATTACTTCCCCCGATTTTTCTAGAAATCTCAATAATAGTCGAGCATATATATCCCCCCCCCTTTTTTAATAGAATTATTGTTCTCTTGCGTGTGCTTGTGACAATAATCATTGACATTACTTCTGGGGATTTCCAACCCTCTCACAAACCTACCTCACCAGCTTCCAGGGTCACCAAATTCATGGCTGTTGCATGCAGACATGGAAAGCTATACCATTTATCATGAATTCATCAATATTTCCTTTAAATATCTTTCTATCCTTGTATCACACACAACATGCATGCATATTGACATGCACACAAACACGCACACATGCACATACATATATGCACACATGTATGATAGGTACAGGTGTGACTGTGCAGATAAGAAGCTTGCTTCCCAACCATGTGTTCTTGGGTTCAGCCCCACTACATGGCACCTTGGGTAAGTGTCTTCTAATATAGCCCCTGGGCTGAATAAAGTTTTGTGAGTGAATTCTGTGGACAGAAACTAAAAGAAACCTACTGCATGCTTGTGTGTGTGTGTGTGTATACATTTATATATGTGTGTGTGTAAAGGTAAGATCCAAGGATCAAGGTGTAGGAAGTTAGTGAGGTTCAAGTAATTCGTAGAAGATATAAAAAAAAAAAAACTTTCAGAAACAATATTGGTTTATTGGCACAAAAGGTTGCGAATTTTTCGTGTATCGTGTATGTAACCTGGATCTTATCTTCTCCATTCCCTAATTTTTGGTAGCTGAGAGTGTGTATTAATGCAGTGTCCTACATTTGCAATTTTCCATGAAAACATGTCTGGTCATGAGGAAATAGTACCTTACTTGGAAACAAGTGAGAGTAGGTGATAGGAAGGGCATCTGTCTATAAAAAATTTGCCTTCATAAAATTCTGTCTTAAAGGTGAATGTTGAAATGATGATGATATATATACATATATACACATATATATACTTTCATTAGATTCAATTTATATTTATCTATAATTCATATAACATTATTCTTCATATATTTAATGTATATATTTCTGTTTACTTTAATCAGTTTAGCAATAGACAATAATGTTTTTGTCAATGTTAGAATATTTTCATTAAGCTATTGTTTTCTTCAGGAATATTTCAATAAAATAAAATTCATATTTCTTTCTAAAACGTATAAGGTCCATTGTATCAGTCTCAGTATTACAGACAGTTATGCAATCTGTATGTATAATCTGGTAACCTCCTACTGGGTTTATAAACACATGTGTGCACACACATTTGTACATTCATACTGCAAGGCAAACAGACAATGTATACATACCACCTTATAAGTCTCTCTGTATTCATATATATATCCATGTGTGCTTGTGTTTACTAGTCCATGTGTGTATGTATGCCTAGTCCAAGATAACTCCTCCTATCCAATATGGTCATGGCTGGAATGTCTTCTATCAAAGACCATTGTTTTAATATAGTTAACTTTATATATATATATATATATATATATATATATATATATGCCAGCATGGACAACGGATGTTAAATGATGATGATGATTTGTGTGTGTATGTGTGTGTGTCTTTCTGTTTGTCCTTACATCCCCATAGCTTAGCAGTTCAGTGTAAGAAACCGATAAAATAAACACTTGACTTTAAAACAAAAAAAGTCCTGGGGTCGATTTCCTCAACTAAAAAACCCTTCAAGATGGTACTCCAGCATGGCCTCAGTCAAATTACTGAAACTTGTTTTTTACAAATTCCACGTGGTTTGTGTTAAAAAGCTATCCTGTGGACCACGCTTCTACTTATTTATGGAAACCACTTAGTCTCTCTGTAAATATACATATATAAAATCGAAATCGAACCAAATTCAACGACTGGCACCCATACCAGCCTTTCCTGCATTGGTCACTAAACTCTGCTTGCGAAGACATGTTGGGGCAAGTGAAATCAAAATCGTAATTAAACCAAGTTCAATGACTGGCACCTGTGCCAGTGGAGTGCTAACAGCACTGTCCGAGCGTGATCATTGCCAGAGCTTCTTTCAGTTTCTGTCTACCAAATCCATTCACAAAGCTCTGGTCAGCCCAAGGCCAAGGCTATAATAGAATACACTTACCCAAGATGCCATGCAATGGGACTGATCCCAAAACCACTTGGTTGAGAAGCAAGCTTCTTACCACACAGCCACTTCCGCACCTACAGTATTTTAATGATTTGATTATTTTAAAAATTACTTGAAACGAAAGCAGAATATTTCAGCAAAAATATGGCAACAAAAAGATTAAAGATTTTTGTTGTTGTTGTTTTTTAATCTTTTTATGGAGAACATTAATCAACCCTTTGATAAAAATGTATATGATACTTAATTTCCAACATTCCTCATTAGAATTCATTGCAGCTCTGGCTCTGGAAGTGGAATGAAAATGTGTCTGTCAAATGACCAGGTCATAGATGTATCACACCATTTTATTTGTAATTTTTCTTTCGTTGTTTTATTTTTTGTTTTTTTTTGTTTTTTTTGGCAATCTTTTGAAGAATATCACAAGGCAGTATGATCACAAAAGAAAATATGAAGGAAAGTAATAAGGATATATGTATGTTTTTAAATAGCTACCATGACTATTCCACGAATAATTGTCTTGGAAAAATATGACACAAGACCAAAATATGTACAAAACTCTGTGCTTGAAAGCCCTTTAAGCCTTTTCTCCTTGCTGTTCCTCTACCCACCACTGCACCTCCTGATATAACCCTAAATGATGATATCTCTTCCTTTCTGCTTTGCAATGGTGGTTGTGGTATATATATATATATATAT
>NC_068986.1:40374398-40374876 GCF_001194135.2 Octopus bimaculoides
CCCCCCCCCCCCACAAGCATACACTACAAATATACATGCACATATATGCACAAGCATACACACAAATATACACATATATGCGTGTACACACATATTTTTCTTTTATCATTTTGACCTTTTGCTTTAGAAATTCCCCTTTATCTGATGACATTTTGTGGGTTTTTTTTTACAAGGTATCTAAGATATTTCCATATCTGCATTGGATTAAATGCCCAAATCAAACACATTATCCCTACCTATCCCACTCTCTTTCTTTCTCTTTTCTCCCCCTCTCTATCTCTATTGTTTGGCATCTCTCCCATCATCATCATTTTTTTTTTATATATTCTGGTACTGCGTTTATATACTTATTTATTCCCAGGATTTATTATAACTTCTATTTTGTTTGATATTGTTTTGATTATGGTGATTATTTTTTTTTATTCTATCTCTCCTGTTTCATTTCATATACATCTGTGTGTGTATATATATATATGTA
>NC_068986.1:40374886-40386472 GCF_001194135.2 Octopus bimaculoides
TATATATATATATATATACAAAGAGAGAGAGAGAGAGAGAAATGTATATATATATATATATATGTGTGTGTGTGTGTGTTTATTTGTATATATTTATATATCTATATATGCAATCTGTTATTCTGATTTTAATATGTATAATAAATTCGTCGGGGGAAAATATATTTTTTCCCATGTTATTATATACTTCTAAGACAACCGCTCAAAATTTTATCATATATATAGCTTGTAAAAGAGGATGACATTTCCTTAATATTCTTCTTATTATTCATATATCATTGTTGTTGTTGTTGTTGTTGTTGTTGCTGCTGTTGTTGTTATTATTATTATTATAGCCATAGGACAAATGTATGAATGTTAGTTATAACTCTTGCATTCTTAATGCAGTCATTCAACTATTCAGTCATATACACACACAGAAAATTGTGACTTGGCTTGCAAAAGAAATATATATATATATATATATATAAATGAAGGACAAACACATTTGCCGATTGTTCAATCTTTTATTTGGAATTTCGTTGAAAAAGGAAAGGAAAAAATGAAGAAGGAAACTTCCATCTCTATCTTGTCATCTTTCAATAGGAATTTAGAACATTCCAGTGGGGGAGAGAGGCGGGATGCAAGAAGCGAGTGAGGAAGGAAGGAAGGAAAGGAAAAAATATAGTATATTATCTAATAGAAGTTAATCTCTTTTCTTAGTTCTGCTTTGTTGAGAGTTATTGTTCCTTGTTGCAGTGAATTCACCTTTATTAGGCTCTTGTGTTTTATTTGAATTTGGTTGTTGTTGTTGTTCTTGTCATTCTTGCAACATTCTGTGAATAACAATCACTTTTGTATGTATGTATGCATGCATGCACACCTCTAATATAACATATTAAGATATATGTTAAATGATTATCATATATATATATATATATATATATATATATATATGTATGTATGTATGTATTAGTACACACATGCACATATATTGTGATGACAATATTGTAATGTGAGTGTGTGTGTAATTCTTTATACAAATTTTTAAGGACTGCTTGCCTCCTGTAAATCTTCAAGTGAGGCTATAGTTAAAGAGGTTATAAAAAGAATTTTCTTATATTAAGAATGGTAAAGAATGACAGTTTACAGCTTGGCTACTGCTTGTTCTAAGAGTGGTTACAATGCAAATATTCTCTACAGTACATCGATAACAAAAAGACAAAATGTGGGAAACTACAGTTTCCAATTTCTAATATGTATCCATCCATACATGTCTGTGGCAAATTCTGCTTAACTATACTTGTGAATCTTTTTATACTACAATAAAAAACACCCTGTACACTTTGTAAAGAGGTTGGTGGAGAAATAGAGAGTACGTAGATTTGAAAGGAGCCTTTACTTGTCCTTCCAGATGCTGGTGCCAGTGCAGCATTAATGCATCCATGCTGGTGCTGTGTTAATGCACTTGTACCAGTTTTGCATTAATGCACCTGTGCTGGTGCTGCGAAAACACACCTGTGCCAATGCTGGTGGCACATGAGAAGCACCCAGCACACTCTTTAAAGTGGTTGGCATTAGGAAGAGCATCCAGCTGTAGAAACCATTCCACAATGGATAAGACAGTTGGAGTCTGGACATCTCTCTGCTAGCCAGCTCTATGTCAAACTGTCCAATCTATGCCAGCATGGAAAGCAAACATTGAATGATGAGGAGGAGGAGGAAACAACAACCTCTCTTGTGCTAACGACACTTTAAAGTGCACTCAATACATGCTATAAAGTGTTTGGTGATAGGAAGGGCATCTAGCTATAGAACCCAAACCAAAAAGGAAATCTAGCAAGATGTACTTTTCCTGCCTGTCTTGGAGGGTAGCGACTCTGAATAAGAAAAGTCTTGAATCCTGACAACTCATCCAGCCCATGCCAGCATAGAAAGAGGCAAAAGAGAATGATAATGATGTGTGCGTAAAGGTGCAAGGCCTAGTGGTTAGGATGTTGTGCTCATGATCACAAGATCGTGGTTTCAATTTCCCAGATTGGCATTGTGTTGTGTTTTTGAGCGAAACACTTCATTTCAGGCTGCTTCAGTTCACTCAGCTGTAAATAGGTGACATTGTGACAGACTGGCTTTCTGTTTAGTGGGGAATATTAGCCTTCCCACTTAGCCAATAGGGTGGCACCATTCAAAAGCTACAACAATGCAAGGAAGCACATAGTCTAGTTGATAGAGTGATATATGCTGGCATGGGCCGGATGAGTTGTCAGGATTCAAGACAGTTCTTATTCAGAGTCGCTACCCTCCTAGACAGGCATAGCTAGAATTTGTTGAGGCATATTTGCAATGGTTGGATGTCCTTCCTGTCACCTACTATCACCTGTTTTCCCATGGCTGAAAAGTTTTTTTCACAATCAAAGATGCAGAAACAATGTACTCCAAAGGAATTTAAAGATAACATAATCCAAGGGTAGAATAAGAAAATCCATGAATCAGATACTCCAAATCAATTGGAAAGATGTAGAGGGTCCGTGTGAGCATGCAGTAAATAGTCAATTCATATGTATGCTTTGTTTTGCTCTCAGTAAATAAATACTATATTGTGTGGTTCAGAAGCTTTTATTCCCAACCATGTAGTCATGAGTTCAGTCCCACTGCACCATACTCTGGCCAAGTGTCTTCTGCTTTGCTCTAGGCATACCAAAGCCCTATGAGTGAATTTGGTAGATAAAAACCGAAAGAAGGCGGTGAGCTGGCAGAAACGTTAGCACGCCGGGCGAAATGCTTAGCGGTATTTCGTCTGCCGTTACATTCTGAGTTCAATTTCCGAGGTCGACTTTGCCTTTCATCCTTTCGAGGTCGATAAATTAAGTACCAGTTACGCACTGGGGTCGACATAATCGACTTAATCCGTTTGTCTGTCCTTGTTTGTTCCCTCTATGTTTAGCCCCTTGTGAGCAATAAAGAAATAAGAAACTGAAAGAAGCCCATTATACATATATATGCGTACATGTACATTGATTTGTCCGGGAGCCTAAAATGTTAAGACGTCCCTGGTGCTGTGTTCAAATCCTTCCAATGGTTGTAGGTTGAAAAAGGCATGGATTTTGCTAGGTTGATTTTCACCCCCACCCACCATCAATAGACTTTGTGGAGATAGTTTTCAGTGGTGCCTTTAATGCAACACATTGTATTAAAGGACTTAGCTGTGCCACATTGTTGCTGACCTTTTCCCAAAGATGTTAACAATGAGGTATGTCATCCCCTCTTATTTCAAAGTCAATAGAACTAACCCATCCATTAATGGACCGTTTGTTATTAATAATCAAGTAGGAAAAAAAATAGAAATATTTGATGTTTTGGCTTATTTTACCGTATATGTGAAAAATGTTATTAAACGGACTAGGTTTGTGTGTGAGAAAAAAGAGGGAGAAATAGTGTGTGTGTGTGTGTGTGTGAATATGAGTCAGAATGTGTGCGTGCGTGTGTATGTGCGCACACATTCTGTGTGTGACTGTGTTTGTATGTCAGCGCACGCGCGTCAATGTGCGTGCGTTGTCAGTGTGTGTGCGCGTGTATGTATGTGTGTCAGAGTGTGTGCATGCATGTTTGTTCATTAGTGTGTGTGGGCATGCGCGTCAGTGTATATGAGATAAAGCGACAGAGAATTTTTATGCATTTATGTGCAAGTGCTAGCAAATCCTTTTGAGTACGTTCTTGTAGAGTTGTAATAGGTTTGTTACTCTCGAAGATTTTTCTTTGATTTGCTCACAGTGGGCGGCACATGGATAAGAACGATTATTTATAGTAAATTGTTTTTTATCGGCTTCCCACTTCCCTGAAGGGGAAAAAAAGGTGAAAAAAAATATCTTTGAAGAAAAAGTAACACTATATCGGAAAGTACAAGTAGAATATCAAAGATGTTTCCCATGTTATAGATATCACAAACATTGGGCATTTTTGGCATTTAATTATTTCATATGTAAACATTTCAAGCTTACTCTGAATACACTAAGCTTATTTCCTACCAAATCTGGTTCTGCGGTAGCCGTTTGCTCTTTTCTTGTCAGATAAAGAATTAATACTTAACGTGTCTAAGTAATGTAATGTATATATACTTGTGTGTGGACGTGTGTTTTAAATCCTTATTTCCACCTTGTTACAAACATTTTCGTAGACGATAAATTACTGGAATTTATCGGATATGCCATCCCCATGAATAATAACAGTTAAGTTAGTATTACCATATTTATTGCATGGAACATTAAAAAGATAATTGGATACACTTATATGATGAAGGAAAACAAAACATTTGAACGCGTAGCTTTGTGGTTTAGAAGCTTGCTTCCCAACCATGTAGTCTTGGGTTCGATCCTACTGCTCTGCACTTTGGACAAGTGTCTTTTACGATAGCCCTGAACCCACCAAAGTCTTGTGGACAGACTGAAAGAAGCCCGTCGTGTATGTATATATATATATATATACTTAACTGCATATAAATACATTACTGCTCTATGCTTTAGAGTGTGCTTCTTTTTGGGGATATATGATACACTGATGATAGTTATATATGTGTGCGTCTTCGTGTTTGTTCCCCCACCATTGCTTGACAACCGATACAATAAGTACTAGGCTTACAAATAATAAGTCTTGGGATCATTTTCTTCGACTAAAAAAAGTTTTTAAGGCGTTGTTCCAGCATGGCCGCAGTCTAATGACTGAAACAAGTAAGATAATAAAAGAATATGCGTGCGTGTGCGTAAGTTTGCCCCTCATCTCCACTTGACAACCGTATTAGTTTACGTCCCTGCAACATAGCAGTTTGACCAAAGGATCTGATGGAATAAGTAGCAGACTTCAAAAAGTTGAATATTTAGGTCAATTTGTTCGACTCAAAACCTTTAAGGCAGTGTTCCAGTATGATAGTCCAATGGCTTAAAGAAATAAACGATAAGCAAAGAAGATAGTATTTTAAATGTTCCAGCTAACATGGGAGAAAAGTTTTGATTCATTTCACATATGTAGATGTGGAAATCTGCATATCTGTTGAGACTTAATTACCGAAAGAATTGACCGAATGCGATATTAATAATGTAGTGCTTGATACGCATCTTAAGTCTCTTCCAAGTACTTCAAGTATTTCAAATTTTCACCAATTTTGTTTTTACATATTCTACATTTTTATTATTAATTTCTAGAAAAGAAAGAAAAAATAAAGAATGCAACTTTCATCATCAACATGCAAGACTAAATGTTTTTTGAAAATAATCTGATAAAAATTTTAAATATTTCAAGTGGTTGGAAGAAATCGAAGAAGATCCATTGATAACCCCTAAACTCATTGGATGGTCGTGGTTAGAGTAGCTTTGATCATTAAGTGTGTTCAATCCGGACCGACTTAAGTTTATAACGATTTACGTTTTAAATTCAAACCACGCCGAGGTCAATGTTGCCTTACGTTGTTGGAGATCGATAAAATTCAATTCAAATACGAATATTGAAGTAGATTTATATTCCTATCGTGCATTCTGAATGGCAAACTGGCAGAATCCTTAACATGCTGGACAAAATGCTAAGCGGCATTTTGTTCCATCTTTCCATTCTCTGACTTCAAAATCCACCAAGGTCAACTTTGCTTGTCATCCTTTTCAGAGTCGATGAAATAAGTACAAGTCAAGTTCTGGGATCGATGTCCAAAATTTCAGGCCTTGTGCCTATTGGAGAAAGGATTGTAAACGTGAATGAAATTATAATAAATGACAGGACATTGAACTAAGTAAAATGATCAACTATTTCATCATAATTGCAACCTATAATTCATTTTCACTATCCGGGCTGTGAGACCGGCTCAGCCTGTTACTTATGGTCTTATAAAATTGCAAGGTTGATTATATCCAATTCGCCTTTATTACATTTAGTTCTTTTATTAAAAATCAAAAATTGAAAACCTTTCGTCACAAATAACTGTCAGAGTCTTTACAATTACGATTTAAACAGCAGGTAAAATAATTAATAAGAAAAATACTCGTTCCTCTAAACGTCTTCTAAATTCTTGATTATTTTTTTTATCTTTAAAATCAATTGAAATACATATATTATGTGCGTTGTTCATTATTAGAATTATTGTCGTGAAAAGGTTGACAATAGAGCTGTAGCATTGCTTCCATTGTATGTAATCATCACACTTCTTCACACACTCATTTAGTCAACTTTTTCAGTCTATCGTTTACTTTCTCTTTCGTCTACGGTCAAGTTTTCGCTAATCATTTCGTCAACTATCTCATTCTTTCACCCACCCACCCCAGCATGCACTTCATTAACGATTCTGCTCTTAGCTTATGAGGAGAAAATATAAATAATATCTTGACGTGCTAGAAATAGCAGCTAAATCTCTCTTTAATCACATCTTATTGTAGATGATATAGCCATAGATGTACTGCCTAGTGTGTGTGGGTGAGGGTCCAGGCGTGGGTGTGTGGTTAAGAAGCTTGCTTGCCAAACATGTGGGTTGACGGGAACTGAAAGACGCCTATCATGTGTGTGTGTGTTTGTGCCGCACAACCGCTTGACAACCGATGTTTGTTTGCTTACGTCCCTGTAAATTAGGATTCCGGCAAAGGAGACCAACAAAATAAGTAACAGGATTTAAAAAAATAAATACTGAGGTTGATTTGTTCAACTACCCTTCATGGCGGTGACCTAGCCCGGCCGCAATCCAATGACTGAAACAAGGGAGCAATCTGCTTTTCAAGGGCTGCCCGTGGTTTCTGTAACAAAAACAACCATGAGCACGCAATAGCTGATTCTATCTCTTTGTATCTGAGTTCGTGCTCAACTACACATTCGCTCATTAAGCGAGCATTTTCGCACTGATCCTCAAACTTCGTTCACACCACCTCATTGGCTCGAAGTGTTATTTATTTTATTATCAGGTTTATTATCCTGATGGCTACTCTATTTTTATCTAATAAATTTCACGCCGCCTTTACCTTATTAACTAATGTGCGTGTCTGTATATGTGTGTGTATGTTTGTGTATACATGTGTGTGTATGTATATAATATATATATATATATAAAGTGCGTGTGTATACATGTATGTGTGTGCACACATACACGCGCGCATTCACGCACGCACATACATCATGTATATATATTATATACATACATAATGCATGTATATTATATACACAACTAGAAACAATCTTTCTTGTTATCTGGTTATGTATGTATTCACCAATTTAATTTATTTCTTCGCACATTTACTTGTATTAGTCACAAGTTTATCTTTTAGATTCATACACGATTTATTGATTATTAATTGACTGATTTGGTGTCCATATTTCTCTCTGATTCTTTTATTCTCTCTCTTTCTCTGGCTATCTCTTTATCTCATCACCCACTCCCCGTTATTGCTATAATCGTAAATTTAACTCGTTTGGATAATGACTGTGTATGTGTGGATGATATTTAGTTATTAATGCTCGTCTTGGCGTGTTTATTCTGATACTGGATATCTTTGATGAGATTACCCCGATGGTATCTTTAAAAGATTGCACTTAATACTGTTATGATGTGATGCCGATTGCAGATAACTACCTAGCTTTCGTGTTTTCTTCTTACTTTCGTTTGTTTTTCTTTTTGTTGTTTCTCAAGTTCTCTTTCATTCGTTCCCCCTCCCCACTCTCATTTTCTATCTCTTTCGTTAATATCTCTTCCTATTTCTCTGTTTTCATTCATTCGTTCATTCATTCTTTCTCTCTCTGTCACACATCACACCAAACACACTCACTCACGCACGCGCGGACACGGACACACACACACACACACACACACCCTACTTTTATTACTTTGGGGGTTAGAGTTGATAATAGAATTTTAAACAGTGTTGATATTTAGAGAAATTATTTTTGTGTCAGTTTTATAGTCGTTCCACAGACGCGTTCCAAATTTCTATTTAATGCACGAAAATTTCTAAAGTATTTCTTTCTTGTCATTTTGTTGATACTGTTCTTGTTATTTCTGCTGCAGTTAATTTCTCTTGGTTTAAAACAGATTTTGATGAATCCATTAAAAATGCTTTTTTTTTTTTTTAACGTATATAATTTTTTTGTTTCTTTCATGGAAAATAAAAAGGATGAATGAATATTTGCGATGGGCTCGCAGAATATATTTTTCATAAAACTTTGCACATCCATAAATGCGTGAACACACTAAAAAACTTATGCACACATAAAATTATATAATAAACGCTGAACGTTCGTTTTTAATGGCTAATTTTCTCTTTGTCTTTGAAAAATAAACCGTTATTTCGATCAATTTATTATAGTAAAGATCGTAAGTTATAGATAGGCTCTTGATTAGTTATCTGTTTATTTGCAAAGAAAGGGTAGATTTGTAAATTAATTTTGTGAAATTAATTCTTAATTTCTTGAAATTATCTCCCTTTTACTTTGAGTGTTTCGTTATCTCAAGTTTGTTTTTTTTACTTTCTCCAACAAAACCAGGAATTTTAATTAACCTATAAAATTGAATTGATATGTCATTGCAATCAATAAATACTGACGCACCGATGTGAATGTGCATACCTGAATTTTGTTTCCTCATAACTTTCAGAAAATAAGTATTTTTCTTTTTTGAAGTTTTCTACAAATACCTTTGCAATGGTATAGATTCCAATCACATCAGAATTTAATGTGAAAAACAGGGAAAGAAATTGATGACCGTGCATGCATATTTTGAAAAAAGTTGTGTGATGTGTGTCTGTATGACTTTGTGTCCACCAATTACTTTTCTTTTTTGTTCTTGCTTTAATTTCTGATGTAATCGGAATGTATATCACCTGAAAGGTATCTGTTGAAAATTTCATAAAAAAATAACCATTTCCCTGAAAGTTACAAAGGAGCAAAGTCATGAGTGGGGCAGACTTATAAAGTTATACCAAAATACCTTAGTAAGCCTTTAATTTTTATACATATAAAATATCAAAGAACAAAGACAAACAAATTGAAAGTAATTAAAAACTAAATAATCAACAATGACAAATTGAAATTGTGTTTTTCCTTTATTTAAAGTGTTTCATACATTTTAAATATATAGAGAATAACTCTCAGATGATTGTTGAAAACTCTATAAATTCCCAAAATGGACTATATATAGGCGTGGCTGTGTGGTAAGAAACTTGCTTCCTGACAACATAGTTCTGGGTTCAGTCCCACTGTGGGTCATCTTGGGCAGATGTCTTCTACTATAGCCTCAGGTTGACCAAAGCCTTGTGAGTGGATTTGGTAGATGGAAACTGAAAGAAGCCCTTTATATATATATACACACACACACACACACACACACACACACACACACACATGTATGTATTTGTGTGTCTGTGTTTGTCTCCCCACCATCGTTTGACAACCGATGCTGGTGTGTTTACATCCCCATAACTTAGCAGTTCTGCAAAAGAGATCGATAGAATAAGTACTAGGCTTACAAAGAATAAATCCTGGGGTTGAATTGTTTGACTAAAGGCAATGCTCCAGCATGGCCACAGTCAAATGACTGAAACAATAAAAGAATAAAAGAATACATATATTGGGTCATCACATAAATAATGTGTCTTTTTTTATATTTCTTTTACTTTTCAAAATTTAGATAAACAAAGTTCTTTTTCAATCTAAGATATACTCTCCTTCATTTTCTACAATGTTCTTCCATATATCTGGCAGACATGCAAGGCTCCTCTTCCAAAATTCACTTGTCCTTGACAAAAAATACTGTTCTGACTTTGTCTACAGAATCCATATTTTTTTCATCCAAATGATTTTGAAGACTGAGGAATAAACGATAATCAGATGGGGCAATGTCTGGTGAATATGGTGGGTGGAGCATCGTTTCCCATTCAAACTGCTCCAGTCTTTGGAATGTCATCCTTACTGTATGCGGCTGAGCATTATCCTGATAGAACATCTTTCATCTTGAAACCAAAGATGGTCGTTTTTCTTCTGGTGCTGACTTGAATGACTAGTTGAATGACCAAATCCAAGCTTTTCTGCTAGTTTCTCAACAGTTACAATGGGATTTTGTTCCACCAGGATTTGCAGGAAGTCCTCGTTGAGCTGTACAGATCTTCCAGGGCAAGGCTCGTCTTCTAGGCTGTAGTTTCCAGCTCAGATTTTCTGGAACTAACACTGGATACTTTCCATTGCATTGCTGCCTCTATCGAACTCATAAAACAAAATATGCCGAATATATTCATTTGTCACTTCCATTATAGCTTTGAAAAAAATAACTGTTAAAATTGGACTGCACTCTTCAAAACTTGCACTAAGAATAAGGACAAGGTAAAATTACTACCTGCTTTTATAGCAGGTTGATGCTGCTAGTTTATCCCATCCCCCTCCGACTTTTGGTTCATGCAATTGAAAAAGCTGCATTATTTATGAGATAACCCAATAAATGTATCTATATCTATATCTATCTATCTATCTATATATATATATATATATATATATATATATATATATATATATATATATATATATATATATATATGAAAACTCCATAAATTCCCAAAATGGAGCCCCAACTATGCAAACCTGTTCGTTGGCTATGATGAGGCCCAAATATTTCTCAAGTTTCACTGGCCCCACTCCCAGACTATACGGCTGTTGTATTGACGACAGTATCGGTGCGACCTCACTCTCGTGTGAACATCTGGACTCCTTCCTCTATTTTGTCCAATCTTTCCATCCTCTCTCCCCCTGCACTTGCCCTGCTGTCTCCGTTCCCCCTCACCTACCACCCTACCTCTCCAACACACCATTCTCTGAGCCTTCCGGCGACTCCAGTTCGAGCCCTCCCCGGCTTCAAACGAGCCCACAACCTACGAGACCTCTTGGTCTACAGCTTCTTCCCTGACCCAACCTCCCAACCTGGCTCATTCCCCTGCTCCCGCCCATGCTGCCACACTTGCCCTTACCTCTTCAACGCCACCCTCCACACAGGCACCCATCATCGACCCAATCATATCACCGACTCCTTCACCTGCACTTCTACTAATGTCATCTACTGAATCTCCTACTCTCTCTGCCCTTCTCTATGCATCAGGCAAACGGGATGTTGCTTGGTTGACTGGTTCGCGAAACACCTCTGAGACATCTGACTTGGCAATGACACCCCAGTCTCACACCATTTCCGCTTTACCAGTCACTCTTTGCAACACCTGTCTGTGTTCGGATTGTCCTTGCACAAGGGCCATCCGGACTCCCATCTTCGCTGTGAACAGGAATTAATCTTCACTCTTCGCTCCTTTGCGCCACATGGGCTCAACTCTCCTCCCCTCTTCACCTAACCCTCCTCTGCTCTCCTCTCTTCCTCTCACACCTACTTCCTCCCACCCACCTCTCCTCTCTTGCTCTGCCTCCTACTTCTTCTCTTCACTCCTACTCTCCTTCTCTTCTTTTCACTCCTACCCACCTTCTCCCTTCCCCCTCTCCCTTCATTGTCACTTCTCCCTTTTAACTCCACCCCTACACAATCCAACCAACCTTCCCTATCCATCCCACTCACACCCCATCCCTTCCCACTCCCACATATCCCACCTCTACCCCACCCTC
>NC_068986.1:40386666-40393278 GCF_001194135.2 Octopus bimaculoides
CACATCACACCACATCATGCACAACCACACCAAACACCACCATATTACACAACACCACATCACATCACCACGCACACACTAGCACTGACCACTTCCCAGCCCCATACACCTAAACATACACACGCGCACACGTCAAGGTCACCAGCCCTGTTCCACACGCACATACATGCTCTCTTATATGCACACATGCGCACCTTCATTTTGGGATCACCGTTACTTTATTATCTCTCCTTCTTCCTAGCCCTCCTGTGTGGCCTCTCTGTCTGGCATTCGCCATGATAGATTGTTAACCACTACACATTCTTTATTTTCTCTCCTTGTTTCTTTCTGTGTTCCTTTCTGTGGAAGAGCGTAGGCTTGAAGCGTTAAAGACTTTTTCACTTCCTGAATGTTAAAATAATACATCTGTTCGTTGTCTACACCACCTGTCTTTGTCTTTTGTTTTTTTGTGAATTCTCCCCCATATATATATATATATATAATATATATACACACACATGCATATATATACATGCATATATATGAAAACTCCATAAATTTCCAAAATGGAGTATATATGTGTGTGTGTGTGTATATTTATATATATATATATATATATATACATACACTCTCTCTTTCCTTTCCTGAGCGTCCAATAATACTATCCATATCACGTCCTCACTTTGTTGTTTTTTTGTTATTGTTTTTTTGTTATTGTTTTTTTGAACCTATATATATATATATATATAATTATATATAGGCATTGCCGTGCATAAGAAGTTTGCTTCTCAACCACATGGTATTTATTTGAATTATATAGATATGTGACTCAAAGAAATCCAAGTTATAATTTATCAAACCAGATGCTGTGAGCATCTATCTAATCTCTCTTTTATCAGTTGAAAAAAAAACAAAAAAACCACTAAAACATTCTTCTTCACCTGTGTCGAAATGGGGATGAAGGTGATGATGATGGTGTTGAGGAGAACTTTCATCACCAGAAGGTTTGGCGTCACAAAGATTACCCATCTGTTAAAAACTTTGTAATAGCAAAACTGGAAGCAGTTTATGTAAGGCCCAAAAATGGAACATAAACAAATAAATTCTTCTCCTAAAAGTGATCTCTACTTAGGGACCCTTTTTGTAGTCACTTAACCTACTTTGATGGTAGCCTGACTCGATCTGCTTCAGATCATGCCTTACTGCATCTTAAGATATGTTTGATAGATAATATAGTCCTAAATTCCCATCTGAGTTCCTTTTACAGGAATTAGAAAAACTGAAGGACCACTGCAATAAGTGTGTGGATCCGAGAGGAGAATATGTTGAATAAAATCATAATTAACTGATCCTCCTGTATTTTCTTTTACTCAAAGCCAGGAACTTTTTGGCATCCCCTCATCATTTGGTTTGCTTTTATAGCATGCTAGGAAGTAGGTGCTGAAAAGTTCCTGGCTTTAAGGGTTTTGTGAAAGACCTGGTTGAAAGCCCAACCTTCTGAGTTCTTTTACGGGGCTTAGAGAAGTTAAAGGACCACTGCAATAAGTGTATGAATCTAAGAGGGGAATATGCTCTATAAAATCATAATTAACTGATCCTTCTGTATTTTCTTTTATCAAAAGCCAGGAACTTTTCAGCACCCCCTTGTATGGTTCTTAAAAAAGATGGCATGCTCACAGCTGGAATGCCTTTGGTCATAAATCTGATCAGTAAGAGCTGACCTGAGGTTAAACAACGACCACAGGTCAACTGAGGCTCGTTCTTGTTTACTCTCCCCTCCCCCCGTTATCTCTTACTTGTTTCAGTCATTGGACACCAGCCATGCTGGAGTACCACTTTGAAGGGTTTTTAGTCAAACAATTTGACCCCAGTATTTTTGTTTATATGTATATATATATATATATATATATATATATATATATATATAAAAAGCCTGCTATTTAATCTGTCAGTCTCTTTTGCCAAGCCACTAAGTTATGAGGAGGCAGACAGGGCACACCTGTAGTAAAGTGGTGTGCAAGGATGCACACACACACACACACACACATGCACACACACACACACGCACATGCACACGCACATGCACACACACAGAGGATATACTTCTTTCAGTTTCCATCTGCCAAATTTACTCACAAGGCTTTGGTCAACTCTGGAGCTATAGTAGAAGGCACTTACCTGAGTTGTAATGCAGTGGGACTGAACCAAGAACCATGTAGTTCAGAAATAAACATCTTACTACACAGCCACGCCTGCACCTTTGTTTATTATTTTTATTTACTTATTTTATGTATTTATCTATGGTCTCTAAAAAATTCTGACTTTATATTTATCGTTGACTCATGGGAAATAAAATAAAGTTTGATTAGGATGAAAGTGTATCACTAGAGTTTACTGGCTTTGCTTTTTCTTTTCCATTATATCTATCTATCTATCTATCTATCTATCTATCTCACTGTCTGTCTGTCTGGCTATCTATCTATCTTTCTATCTATCTATCTATCTATCATCTGATAAGGTTTAGATTTATATATATATTTGTAATTATAAAATCATCTGGTTCAATAAATTATAGAATAACAGTGACCTTTTAAAACTATAACTATTTTCTTTTACTAATTGCTATTTTAAAGGGTTAAAACAAAGACATTTTTCAACAAAAAGAATTACACAAACTCAAAATAATACAGGAGCTATGTTCTCTAAAGTAAAAGCAATTATGTTGCTTGATATTTTGAAATGTTATTCTGGATTTTTTTTTTTTTCTTTTGTTATTTTGTCTTTCCGGAATTATCATTTTATTCTATTTTTTATGTTTTTTTTTTCCCTCTGCTAAGAAAGAAAATTAAGTTAAAACTATAGTTTCATTTTTTAAAAAATTTTTGTTAAAGTTATGTATGCAAGATCTCCCTCCTGACAAGAAACTTCGCTAATACTGTTCTGTAAAATAATTTTCAGTTTTCAAATTCTCTCTGAAGAGTTTTCAACCTGTAATTGGGTGTAAGACACCAGGTGTTCCATTGTTGACTTAACCTTGATTGAATAAATACTTGTTCTTTTTTTCCTTTTTATATATATATATATATTTTTTTTTTGTTGCATTTCTTTCCTCACCCCCACCCCATCCACAATACAACCTCCTCAAGCTACATGAAAGTAGTACTTCATATCAAAGCATGGCAACAATTTCAGTTGGAATAAACCTCATCATTAAGTGGAAATAATTTATTCGGAAATCAAGTCACGGTGATATAGAGAGCAACACAAAGCAGTTCCTGCTCTTTTTTTGTTTTTATTATATTTTTTTGTTTTGTTCTCTTTCTTTGTTATATTTTTTTGGTTTGAATGAATCAATATGCTGTTTCCAACAATATATTTCCTGGCCAGACACCAACTATAGCAGTTATTTCTAAACAGAGAGTGGCAAAAGATTCTAGATATGAACCCATTAGGTTTCACAAACTTCAATCTTTTATCAAATGGCTGTTTATTTTGGAATTTGTTGTATAGGGGAATCTTGGAGAGTTTTTTGTTTTTAAATGAATTGTGTCAGATCTAATCAGTAAACATCTCACGTCATGTTTTCCTTGTCTTGTCCGGATTACACATTTTTTTTCTTTTGTTTTCTAGTTAGCTGTTTAACGAAAATAAAGTCTCAATGGAAAGTAATGGATCTTCCCTAGAGAAGAAGTGGGGAAAAGAAGGAGTGGAATAAACGTGTGGAAATTGGTGCAATTCATTTTGTGTTTAAAAGTGATTGAGATTAGTAATTGCTCGAAACACATTGCTGGGTAGTGAGGGGTTAAAAAAAGTAACAATGAAATTCTGGTGAGAATAATTCACATCTATTGATTGGTGTGAGTTTCTAGAGAAGGTGCAGGTGGGGCTGTTGCTGCTGATCCACATGGTTCAAAGTTCATTCCCACTGTGTGGCACCTTGGACTAGTGTCTTCTATTAATAACCTTGGGCTGACTAAAGAGTGGATTTTGTAGATGGAAACTGAAAGAAACCCGTCATTTGTATGTTCATTCATTCGTTCATTTTTTAAATTTAGAGTAAATTTTGACTGACCAAGATTGTAAAGGAAAGTATCTTGTCTTAACCATCGTCCTTTAAGTCTTGTGAAAGTTTTCTAGATTTATATAATCCCAAATATTATAATCATTTTGTAGTATATGAATTAAGGATTTGCATTCACTCTGCAAGAACCTAACTTCAGCCATACTTTGCTCCAGACAAGTTGGTATGTATGCAGTTGCTCTGATAATAATAATAATAATAATAATAATAATAATGAGTATGATGCTGAAAATGTATCTTGGGTACTGGATTTGCAAACTCCTTATTAACAGTATGTGTGTATGTATGTGTGTGTGTGTGTGTATGTGTGTGTGTGTGTATGTGTGTTCTTGTCTTTTCATTACATGATAGTTGTAAACGAGTGTGACTGTCATACAAGCAGTGTCCTTCATTTCCAATGTTCTGCAAGAACATGTTTGGCCATGGTGAAATATTACTTCGCTTGGAAATGAGGGTTAGCAACAGGACGAGCATCCAGCTGTAGAAAATCTGCCTTAAATATTATGTCTTCTGACTCATGCTAGCACAGAAAAGTAGACATTATGACGATGAGTGGTGAGAATTAGGGTAACAAAGCATGTGATATAAATATTTTGTAGTGAAAGTTCAGACTACCCAGTGTTGTTGTAGTAACAGCGGAATAAATATGGAGTATATATGTATATTTTGCTTAGGCATTGTGAGATAGTAATAACATGGCACAGAACTCAATATACATATACTTCTGGACAAAGCATTAGTAGAGTACAGAGCAATAATAAGAAAAAAAGGTGACAAAAGAATAAATGATTATCTAATGACTTTCATTAGCTTACAGTTGTTTCCACTATAGGATGTAGTGGGCTCATAGTTGAGTGCATGAGTAACACCTTATAGTTTCATTAATCTATAGGGGAGCTTTTACATAGTTGCTTGTACCATGTTAAAATGGTATTTAATGAACATGAAATATGGAATCAATTCTCAACACAACAGAAACTACATGTTTCAGTGTGACAGTTTACTAGAGCAATGGTGCTCAAACTGAGAAGTATCAAGTCTCCAGATCACCAAATCAACATCTTCCTCATCATTGTCATCATTATGTTATTGCTCATTTTTCTATTGATTTGCATGAGTCAGATAGAATTTG
The DNA here is from genome assembly GCF_001194135.2 of Octopus bimaculoides. Classification (NCBI taxonomy): domain Eukaryota; kingdom Metazoa; phylum Mollusca; class Cephalopoda; order Octopoda; family Octopodidae; genus Octopus; species Octopus bimaculoides. Next base: position 40,391,859 of record NC_068986.1, read on the forward strand.
TTGAAGCAAATTTTCTACTGTCAGAGGCCTCCATGTTGTTAACCTGCACCTGTTTTTAGGCAAACTATTTTTCCTTATGCCTGGACATCATTATCATCATCATTTAACGTCCACTCACCATGCTGGCATGGATTAGACAGTTTGACAGGAGCTTACTCTCCGCTCTCCTGTGAGAACCACTGCATTAGACAATTATTGTATCACAGTAACAACATTGCTAGTAATTTCATTGCAAGCCTATATCATTGTTGGTAAATTTGTCCTGCTTTTCATTCACTGAATAATACACTGATAAAATTTTTTTGAAGTTTCACTGAATAAATACATCATCATTATCATAAACAATATCATCATCGTCATCATTTAATGTCTATTTTCCATGCTTGCATGGGTCAGACGAAATCTTTTGAGGAAATATTCTATGGCTGGATGCCTATCCTGTCACCAACCTTCACATGTTTCCTAGCAAGAATTATTTCCCATGATCAAATGTGTGTGTGTGTGTGTGTGTTACTGTCTCCTTGCCTTGACATTGTGTGATAGCTGTAAATGAGTGTTATCTTCTTAGCAAGCTGTGTCTTTTGTTTCCAATATTCTGTGAAAACATATCTAGTCATGGGAAAATATTGCCTTGCTTGGAAACAGTTAAAGGTTGGTGGTAGGAAGAACATCCATCTGTAGAAAATTCGCATCAGCAAATTTCATCCAACTGAATGCGAACATGAAAGAGTGGACATTAAAATGGTGAAGATGATGATGAAGAAATATATGGACGTGTATGTATGTATGTGTGTGTGTGTGCATGTGTGTGTGTGCATGTGTGTGCGTGCATGTGTGTGAATGCTTGCATGCAGCAAGGGGTTTTGTTTTTCGTTTACTGCCGATATTGACTTACTTCAACCTAAAATGGTACAAATGCTGAAAGCTGGCCATTGCCCAGAAAAGTTTTATTTGAAAACAAAAAGTTCTATGATGGAATCTTCAAAAAACACCAGATGTAACCTATCTCACTGCACCCCCACTCACCCAGCCAATGCCATGTTAAGTCCTCATGACTGTATTAGTTTGGCTGTCATTATTATTATCATTATTATTATTATTCTTAGTGGGTTGAGTTATTAATGGTTGACTAAATTCGTAAATGTTGAGACATCACTCCTGGAGTATCACTTTTACCAAAAGTGAAATTCCTTGTAAATTGATAACTTTCAACTTTAGTAAACAATTAGTTATTTTTCTTTATCTTCTCTTGCTTTTTAGATTCTCTTTGTCTTAATGTTGTCTGTGAGAATAGTTTGTAGGTTAACTATGAATTCCTTTCTTTCTTGAAAAGGCATCTAGTCAATCTCAGAAACAGTTAAACTGAAGTAGTTTATATAGCTGGTAATATCTATTTATATATATATATATATATATATAT
>NC_068986.1:40393434-40404687 GCF_001194135.2 Octopus bimaculoides
AGTTTAACTGTTTCTGAGATATATATATATATATATATATATATTTATATATATATATATAAATATAAAGAGAATGTGCTGTAATATATATATATATATATATATATATTTATATATATGTTACAGCACATTCTCTTTAGAGTATACAGCTTGTCTTTGTTTAGAATGCCACTCTCTCTTTTTGATTTGCGAGAGCTGTGACATATGTTCTTATTTCACTCTTTAGATTAAGGTTTTACTTCTCACTAGTTTTGATGCTTTTATGAGCTTTCATTGTTGCAATTACTTCTGAAAACCTATTTTTCATCCCAGAGATGAGTTGACAAATTAGATTTTTTGGAGGTATAGCAAATCTATCCTTCGACTCTCCTCTCCACACAGTTCTTGGATGGTATTTTTTATTTCATTTACTTTGAAAGGATGAAAGGCAAAGTTGACTTTGGTGTGATATGAACCTTGAATGTAAAGATCTGCAATGAATACCACAAGCTATTTTGTCAGATGCTCTAATGATTCTACCAATCAACCACCCTAACAATGATAATAATAATAAGGATGGTTTCAAGTTTTGCCACAAGGCCAGCAGTTTCAAGGGATGGAATGTTCATCTGGTACTTATTTTATTGACCCCAAAAGGATGAAAGACAAAGTTGGACTTCAGCAGAATTTGTACTCAGAAAGTAAAGATGGATGAAATGCCACTAGGCATTTTGCCTGGCATGCTAAAGAATCTGCCAGCTCACCACCTTACCAATAATAATAATAATAATGGTAATCTTTTCTACTATAGGCATAAGGCCTGAATTAAAGGTAAAGTTGACCTCGGTGGAATTTGAACTCAGAACATAAGGATGGCTGAAATGCTGCTAAGTATTTTGCCTGGCATGCTAACAGATTCAGCCAGCTCACCACCTTAATAATGATAATGATTATGATAATTTGGCTCAAGGCTTGAAATTTTAGCAGGAATTAGCTGAAATCAACAACTCTGGTATTTATAATAACTTTTAGCTTCTTGTAATAAATTTTAACTAGCTATAACCATTGTTTAGATAACTCTCATTGGCTATAGTACCACATCAGTGTGATATAAACAGAGAAGATTATCTGAGGCTAAGCCAATATTAATAATAATGGTTTTAAACGATAGCAATTATAAGAATAGCAGTAGTAATGATAATAATGAAGATAATTAACCACAAAATGACTGTGATTTTTCACATTATTGCAATATCACAAATTTATAAGAAGTTGGTTATAGTATATTGAATTGATCACAGTACTTGACAAGGACTTATTTTTAGGGGTGGGATGTAACAAACTTACTGTAATGAACTATAACAAATTTTTAATCACTAAATATTACACTTATAATGAAAAGAAAAAAATCATTAATGCTAATGAAAATTCTTGTCAAAAAACACAAAGTGACAATTCTGAACTCCAGAATGATTAAAAAGTGAATGGTGATATGCTATGGGTTATGGGTCATGACTTTGGACAGATAGCACTGGTTGAATTGGAATTTTGACTGTAGGGTGAGGGAACTAAATATTGGTTTCAAATTTTGGCACAAGGCCAGCAGTTTCAGGGGTGGAGATAAGTCAGTTACATTGATCGCAGTGTTCAGTTCAACCGATACTTATTTTATCAATCCCAAAAAGATGATAGGCAAAATTGACCCTGGTGGTATTTGGACTCAGAATGTGAAGACGGATGATATGCCGCTAAGCATCTTGCCCAGTGCATTAGTGATTCTGCCAGCTTGCTGCCTTGAGGCAACTAAGTATGGAAAAGCATTTAGTTTAGTGAACTACCATTTCTATGTTCAATAATAATTATTATTTCTAACATAATTACAGGGCCACTCAGTTTGAAGAAAGAATTAGTCAATTAAAATTACACTTTTGTAGTTGACTGGTATTTATCAGCCTAGTTGGGATTTGAGCTCAGAATCTAAGTAGTCATAAAGCATTTCGTTGACTTTTCTACTGACTCTACTATCCACTGCCCTGCAGTAATAATAATAGAAGCAAGTGAAATTATAGTTTGCAGCAAAATTCAATATCATTATGGTAAAATCAGAAATTTGAGGAAACTGATGGCTCGTGTCATCAACAATTACTCTATAGGATAAGAATAACGAAGGAATTGATAATGGAGATAATAATGAGTTGCTGCGAGGGTTGAAGACCAACATTTCAACCTGTTGCCTTTTATCTGAGAGTAAAGAAGGGAGAGGATTAGGGGTTGGTGTTTTGGCTGCAAGCTTGTAAATGTAGGGATTGAAGTGAAAGGATGATGTATGTTTGGAGATGTGGTATGTGAATTGAAAGGGGTGGCTTTAAGAAAAGGAAGATGACCGTAAAAGAGGGGTGTAACCATGAGAGAAGTGGTATGAGAAGGTCAGAAACTAGAATATGAGGTTGTTTTGTGATAGAGGATAGGTTTTCTAATATGCAGAATTATTCATTTAAGCCTCAAACTTTTGTGAAGATGCTGATGCTTAAGTTTGTCTCTAAAGATGCTGATAGATGATGAGGAGTCTAAAATGGTCTTTTTTTTCTTCTTTTCACTGTTCTATCATAAACTCTCAGTGTTACTTTGAAAAGTGATAACAGAGCCAATGAGGTTTCCAATCTTTTTCCTGATTTATATACATCAATTTCTCCATGCTAGCATAAATATGATTCCCACCTCACTACTGCATATTACACACAACAGCTTTGGCATTGGTATAGTGTTAGGGAGCAATTGGTTTTTACAAATGGATACTTTTCTCACTGCTAACCACTCAACAATGAAATGAAAGTGGAACCGGTTATCAACCAGGTAAACTGAAGCAAACAAAGTTGTTTCTTGTTCAGGTATAGAAAATATCTGCAAGTAATGCTTGAGTAAATGACAATTAGTGGAGTTAACTTTCTTTTGCTCCAAATTATTGATTAAATTGCCTGGTTGTCCTAAGACTTGGAACTAAAAGGCAGCAAATTTTCCTAGATTCCATAGATTTGAGAACCTCTAATATATTCTAATGAGAGTGTAAATGGAAAAGAAGCATGGTTGATTGAATCAATCTCCAGTTCTCGGCCGAGATGATAGTTTCCCAATTTTGGAATGAATGAATGAACAGCAAAGTCAACTTTGGTAAAATACGGAGATTAAGCTGTGTGGTTAAGAAGCTTGCTTTATGACCTCCTGGTTTCAGGTTCAGTCCCCCTGTGTGGCACTTTGGGCAAGTGAAATCTATTATAGCTCCAGGGAGACCAATGCATCGAAGTCTACTGTGTGTGTGTATTTGTCTCTCCCACTACTTAACTTAGTGGGTCAGCAAAATAGGCCCATAAAATAAGTATCAAACTTTTTAAAAATTTGGTAAGCAGTCCAGTGATTGAAACGAGTAAAAGATAAAAAGCTATTAAGCTGGATTTTGGAACATAAATTAACATGAAATATTGATGTGATGTTTTAATTTAGATTATTTTAAAACATGAAGTTTGTAACATAGAACCAAGAGCAGTTTCAGGTGGATTGGTATCAAAGAGGTTAAACATATTAGACCACATGCTTAATACTCTCTTTTACTCTCTTATTTGTTTCAGTCATTTGACTGCAGCCATGCTGGAGCACTGCTTTAAAGTGTTTTTAGTTGGAGAAATCGACCTCAGGACTTATTCTTTGTGAACATAGTACTTATTCTATCAGTCTTTTTTGTTGAACGGTTAAGTTACAGGGATGTAAACACACCAACATTGGTTGTAGAGCAATGGTGGGAGGGCAAACACAGATGCAAAGATATACGCACATAAACATATACATATATGCATTCATACAATGGGCTTCTTTCAGTTTCCATCTACCAGATCCTCTCACAAGGCTATAGTAGAAGATATCCAAGGTGCCATGCAGTGAGACTGAACCCTGACCCATGTGGTTGGGAAGCAAGCTTTTTACCACACAGCTACACCTGCACCTCTGTCAAATCTGGAATTTCTTATTTTCTTATGTGTTTCAGCTGAAACACTGACTCTTCAGAAGTTCAAATATTAACTTTATTCAGCTGTCTATCTACAACAGTCTGGGAAACTTCATCCAGCTGTCTAAAATGGTCTGTCAAAAATTACAGATACTCTACTTCCCCTTCAGGGTAAACTATATTCGCGAAGGAAGGTAACATTATAACCCACTCACACATTATTTACACTTCACAAAAACTAAACAATTAGCCAGCTAGGAGACTTCCATGTGGTTACACAGTTTGTCAGAAATAGTAGCTGAAATTTCTCTCAAATCTGAACCTGCCACCTTGAGGATATATTGGACCATGAAGTTCCTGATATACAAAATGATAGGATGGTCAATGACTGGTATGCTTTTGATCAGGGCTTACTTGAAGCTAAATAACAACTGCTAAATAATATTAATAATATCAAAAGGCTTTCAGAGAAATTTGTAGTTAAAATACAGCTGACGACAACCACAAGACCATTGAAAATTTTGGAGTAAAACACAGCTGAAGAACTTCATATCTAAAAGGAAGTTGGTGGGTGGGAAGCTAAGTGTTAAACATTTCATGAGAGCTAAAATGATGGTTCAACTACCTTATCATACACATACATACAAGTACAAATTAACTTATTGGTACACACACACACACGCATGCATTCATGTACCCATATATACACGCATATAGATATTATAAATACACATATATGTATGTATTTACTTGTGTGTGTCCATGTTTATGCTTACACTTCTTAAAAACCAATGTAGTAATTATGTTGTGTCCAGTTGTCATTTAACTTAACAGTTCAATAAATAGAGATAAATAATATAGTACACCAGAGTGAATTGACTACTGAAGTTAATACAAATAGGCTAACTACCCCCCATAGCAGTAACACAATGACTAAAACTAGTAAGGGAATAACTGAATGCACGTGCACACACGCACGCACGCACACACACACACATAGAAATGCACAGAAGGAATAAGAGTTGAAGACAAAAAAGGATAAGGGGAGAGAGAAATAAGAGAGAAAGGGGAAATTATATAGCACAATGTAACTTAAGCAATTTCCGAATGTCAACTGAAGGTATAAAAATCTCCAATGCAAGAATGGTAATTTCCATTCCAGTCTAGTGTAAGATCAAAGAGCCGCCTTCTAACATTTTCATCTCCAATCATTGCATTCCATGAAACTTTCTATCCCTACTTCTGAGCAACAGGTGTAATTGTAAACAACAATGAGTTTTGACCTTTGACACTGACATTGATTGTATTAACATCAAAAGCCAATGTTGCTACAAGTTTGGAAATCTAGCTTCCTCAATGTGCAATATTAGATAAAACCAAAGACCCCGTTCATAGTGCTCTGACAAGGTTGTGGGTTGGGTTACACTTTTCTTTTTCTCCCCTTTTTTTTATTATCATTTTTTTAATCTTCTTGTAAATCTCAAAACACTTTGATTTTTCACTCTGTAGTGTATTTTACTTTGTTAAATGGACATTAGTAGAAAAACCTAACCTGTTAAGTGCTAAGTAACTGACAAAATTGTCTTGTAGAGCAATCGGTGTTTCTCATGGCAAAGAGGGGCTTGTAAAGATTGAAATAAGAACAAACAAAATAGCTATGTTCAATAAAATTAAGGTGGTTTTTAAACTTTCTGAAGCTGTCTAAATTCATGACAAATATGAAAATTTACTTGTAGTTTATATGTGTGTGTGTTTATATGTATATATTTATGTGTGTGTGTGTGTGTGTATATATATATATATATATATATATATATACATATATATATATTTATATGTTTCAGTAGACCATAAATCTGAAAGAGAAGCACACTCTTAATTATAGAGCAGTAGAATATTTGAAGAAAGATACTTATGGCTGGTTCATGCGATTACCCAGGATTTTGTGCCCATGAAATGCTGATGCGAAACTTTGGTAACCCTGTGAACCAGCCATAACTATCTTTCTCCCCCCTCTCTTTCTCTATATACATATATGTATATATATATATATATGCATATATATATATATATATATCTGTGGTTTTCCTTTATGGGTAGGATCAACAAAAAATCTACTTGACCCAGTGAGAGACAAATGTTTGATAAACCTAGGATTTAAATGTGAGCTACTGTAAGTTTCATGCTCTGTTAGTACAATTGTTGGAACTGTTTGTATAGCTTGTGTAGTCTTTTGGGTTCAATATATATATATATATATATATATGAGTTTGGTGGGATATATTATCCAGCAGATACAATGATTCTCAGTTAAGCTACAGTTAATGGGTAACCACTTCACTTCGATCAGTATTTAACTTCTGTGACTACTATTAGTTGTCAGTCATTCCAGGAATTCTTCTGATGGGTAATTCTGTGTATGCTTTGCTGGATGGTAAAACTGTTTGAAGTATATACTATAATTAATAGTAAAGGGTATGCAGATTTGTTCATCCTCAAAATTTATTTTACAATTTTATATATTATATTCTTTATTAATAATAATAATAATAATAATAATAATAATAATAATAATAACCCATTTTACTAAGGCCTGACATTATGGGGGAGGGGACTAGTTGATTACATTGATCCCAGAATTTCATTGGTACGTAGTTTAACGACCCCCAAACAGATGAAAGGCAAAGTTAACCTCAGCGGAATTTGAACTCAGAACATAGTGACAGTTGAAATGCCGCTAAGCATTTTAGCTGGTGTGCTAACAAATCTGCCAGCTTGCTGCCTTCAGATAATAATAATCATCATAATAATAATAGTAATATATAATGTCCCAAACATATTTGAACTGATCTAAAAGTTTTTTGTTTTTTTTCAAAGCACTGCTTTGCATGCTGTCTATCTGTCTAAACACATTTTGTGTGTATGTGTGTCTGTTTGTGTTTTTGGTATATTGTTTATGATTGTGGCTTTTTATATCATGTAATTTAGCAATTCAACAAATGGAGATTGACTAAAGAAGTACCAGACTGAAACAAGTACTGAGGTTGATATAATTCACTAAAACCATTGGAGACAGGGTCTACAGTATGGCCACAGTCCAATAACTGAAACTAGTAAAAAAATATATCTTAATAATACTGTCACATTAAATAAGTAACATGAATTACCAACACTTCTCATATAATTCAGTTATATAACAAAAACAATGATACAGAGTATATCAATTACAAGCAGGAACTGTAGCCAAAAGACAGAGTTTATGCAAGACAGAGTTTATGATAATGATATGGCAACTTACTGTAACTTGTGCAAAATAAACTCATTAATTTTTAGCTTTCAAAATGAATGGTGGCCATGGATGTTTAGCTGCAGGTCAAACTTATGATCAAATGTGTTCCAGCTGTGAACATCTAATGTGTGTGCATGTATGTGCATTTACAAGTGCAAATGGGTGCTGAAAAGTTTCTGGCTTTGGGTAAAAGAAAATACAGGAGGATCAGTTAATTATGATTTTATGCAACATATTCCTGCCCCTCTCAGATTCATATACTTGTTGCAGATGTCTTTCAGTTTTTCTAAGCCCTGCAAAAGAACTTGAAAGGTTGGGCATCCAACGAGGCCTTTTCAGCCAGGAACTTTTCAGGACCCCCTCATAAGTACAGACAGTGTACCAAGGACTACATGCAAACTTCCTTTTTTTCAAAAAAAATATTTGGCAAGACTTGTCTGCTATTTCTAAAAGCTTGCTTTTTTATTTCATGTTCTGGCGCCCATTTACTTTTCATTTCACTAGGTGCATCAGAACGCATACAATAGATCCCTGGAATGTGTTCAAGGGGCAAGAATTTTAATCTATTGGATTGTAAGGCCATAAACAAATGGTCTTGATTAAATGCATCTGAGGTGAAATGGGATGGGGGTTATCCTGGGAGTGCTCATCAACCAAGTATATTCTGAAGAAGAATTAACATACCATCCGTGCACACTAATGAACTGAAGTACCTCACCAGTTCTACTGAAATGCTGCTAACTAGAACCATGAGTTATTCCTATCCTGCAACATTTGTTTTCAACTAGATAGGCAAGGCCATTTGAGAGATGAACGTTTTGCCTCTTGACCCAAAGTAGTGCAGGTTACAGGATGCAAATAAACTGATAATCTTTCAGTTATTTTTTTTAGTAAACAATTATCTTTTACTTGTTCCAGTCATTGGACTGTAGTTTGTTAAGGCTCTGCCTTGAAGGGTTTAGTAATGGAACAAATTAACACCAGTACTTATTTTTCAAAAGTCTGTTACTTATTCTATCAATCTCATTTACCGAAACCGTTACGTTACTGGGATGTAAACAAACCAACACTGGTTGTCAAACAGTTGAGGACACACATATACACACACATGATGGACTTCTACTCAGTTTCCATTTATCAATATTCCCTCACAAAGTATTGGTTAGCCTGTTGGTTGGTCTGGACCAGTAGGAGAAGATACTTGCCAAAGGTGCTGCATAGTGGGACTGAACCTGAAACCATGTGGTTACAAAGCAAACATTGTCTAAAGCAACAGCTTTTGTTTTTAATTCCAACAACAATATGGTAACAAAAGGGTTAATGGGAAGAGAAAAGCAGACATGATTCAAGGGTCTAGGCTAGAAGTGTTAATCTGCCAGCAAGTTCAGACATATGGAGACCATTGTAGTAGTAGTAGTAATAGCAGAAGCAGAGAGAACTTGGCTCAATTATGAAGAAGACATGAGGTGAGTGAAGATGTATTCATGAACTACAGAAAAGGTATTGGTTAAGTTAGCATTAATTAGCATGACAATAGTAAATATCCTTTCCACTATTACACATGTGAGCAGTGACACATAAGATAGCAGTGTTAATGAATATTTTCTATAAGACACAATGTAATGCAAAGACAGTATTTTGTGTTTGCCAAGGGAGTTGAAGGATTTGCTTATTTTTCTCCCGATTTGCTTTCAGATTCAGTTCTAACTTTCCAGAATATGACTTGCATTTAAGAATGCATTGAATGAAAGTATTAACTTGTAGCCAAAAGATAAATATATTATTAACTTAACTGAGTGAGAAAGGAGTATAAATGTGCCAAGACGGTAGTTCATTTGAAAAACAAGCAACAACAGATTTTAGTTGTTGGTGCTGCCAAATATAGGTTCAAAGAGAAATCAATAAAAGAATGGTTAGATTCAATTCTATGTTCAATAGAAAGATATCAGTTCAGAAGAATAATAACACACAGTTCAAGAAAACTTCATTTATGTGAATAGTAACTAGTTAATGTAATTCAGATGCTGTTTTCTTAAGCAAAGTAGCATAGTTACTATAAAAGCTTTATATTTCTATAGGTGTTTTCTCCAACTGTGCAGGTACCATAGAAATGTGATAATTATCCAGCAAGTAATGTATATGTCTTTCAACTATAGGCACAAAGCCTGAAATTTTGGGAAAGATGCTAGTCAATGACATTGACCCCAGTATGTGACTAGTACTTATTTTATTGACCTTGAAAGGATGAAAAGTATAGCCAACCTTGATGGAATTTGAACTTAGAACGTAAACAATTTGAAGAAATGTTGCTTAGCATCTTGTCTAACATGCTAACAATTTTGCTAGCTCACCACTTTAGCAAGTAATGAAATTTATATGTTCATTCTCCAGCTGAGATGTTTTATTTCATGTCATCTTGTCCCTCTGTTTTCCAGCTGATTCTATGTAATTCACATTTGTCTAAGTCAAGCATTCCTCTTTGGGACCAGAAATTACTTGAGGCTTCAACGATTACTGATCCTCAGTAAAGTTCAGGTGAAACTTGAGTGATCTCACATCTTGGAGGATGCAGCTGCTGCATTTTAGATCACATATCCTATACATTCTGGATCACATTCAAAGAAAGTGCAGCTGACAGATTTGCATGAAGTTGCTCCAACCTCTGAACCACAAATGTGTTGTATCCTCTCTCTCTGCCTTCTCTATTGCTTTTTAAGGCTTCTGCACCTTAGAGCTAACTGTGTTTGTATCACTTCCATTCAAGCACACTTGAGTATCTCTCCCTCTTTTCATCATCACCCTCTAATGTCTGTTTTCCTTGCTGGCATGAGTTCGATGGTTTGACAGGAGTTGGCTAGCAAGAGAGCTGCACCAGATTCCAATTGTCTGTTTTGACATTTTTGGCTTCGTAAATAACATGTGGAAGTATAACAAGCAGTAGTGTCATTGGCCAATAAGAGGGTTTCTACTTGGTTGCTCAACTTAAAACAAAATAGCAACCAAATTTTCCTCACATCACACCCTACTACCTTAAAAAAGAAAGGCTGGTCATAATTGGAATGTCTTTGATCATATGCCTACTTATAAGTGGATTTGGTAAATGGACACTGAAACAAGCCCGTCTATATATATATATATATATCTATATATATATATATATTCTCCGTGTTTTTCTCCTTGTCTCCGTATTCTTTCTGTTGAAGAGCGTAGCTCGAAACGTCAAAGACTTTCCGTATTCCCGAGCGTCATACTAATATATACTTTTGTTATTTACACCACCTGTCCTCGTCTGTTGTTATTATTTGTATATTCTCCCATATATATATATATATATATGTATGTAGGTATGTATGTATGTATCTATCTATGTGTGTCTGTGTTTATCCACCACTACTTGACAACTGGTGTTGATGTGTTTATGTCCCCATAACTTTGCAGTTCAGCAAAAGAGACCAATAGAATAAGTATCAGGCTTAGTAAAAAAATAAGTACTGGAGTTGATTTGTTCAATTAAAACTTGTCAAAGCATTGCCCCAGCATGGCCACAGTCAAATGACTGAAACAAGTAAAATATTTAAAAAAATAAAAGATAAATAAGTGTTGCACTTGACAGAGTAATCTGAAGGCTAAAGGGTTAGATTATCTCCAGAAAACTAGAAAATCCAGAAATCCAGGACATTTCCAGTCCTAAGCTTGCTTGATAATTGGTCTGGTGCTGTGTGTGAGTTCAAATTCTTCCACTGCAATGACTGACTTTCTTTAAACTCAGTACAGGAAAACAACAAAGTACTTAACTGTGATTTAACAGCCTAATGGTTTATGAGACTTAATGAAAATAGGAAATCAAATTGTATTAGAATTAAAGATATTAGTACAAAACCCCTAATGACACTCTTGAAGAGTTAATCATTGACTCTTTTGTTTTTGCTGGAAGATGTAAATTAATTACTCTTCGGACTTCCATAATAGGGTGGGGGTGGGGGGGGGT
>NC_068986.1:40404771-40428979 GCF_001194135.2 Octopus bimaculoides
TTAAAGATGGATTAATCCTTACAAATGAGAAAATGTTGTTAAATTAAAAGACTTGCTTTAAAAAAGAAAACAGAAAAGAAAAGAAAATATTATGCTTTAGCTAGAAGGTAAACATTTTGGCACTGCACTAATTGTTCTTGTTAGCTGTGAAGATTCTAATTTCTAACCTGTCAGCATGACTTAACTTGGAAGATGCATTTGAAAGAAGGTGAATCCAGTTTTTTTTTGCTCACAGCTGAATTTAATTACTTTAATTATTTGTGATTTTGGAAACTAATGACCTTTTGCGCTTGAAGACCGTTTATTTATCTTTATTATCATTTCTTTTTGGGTTATATTTCAGTTTATTTGAAATGCACATGCATACAAATGCTCTCTCTGTCTCTCTCTCTCTCTCTCTCTCTCTTTCCCTCTCTCACACACAATAAACAGGCATATACTTCACACACACGGTCACTATACACAATCACTATACTAGCTTCACTGCATTCACCTAAGTCAATGAATGAGTCAGTCTCTACTTGGTTGCTTCATGTGCTACAAAATAGCAACCAAATTTTCCTCATATTGCACCCTATTACCTTAAACTAGATGAGATGTTCATGGTTGGAATGCCTTTTACAATATGTTTACTCAATCAAGTCTGATCTGGGACTAAACCCCCTCACACAGTCATTTCACTCACTTTTGAATCAAGAATGATAGCAAGGAAGCTTGTGTGAATGAATGAGTGTGTGTATGTGTGTGCATAAAGAGGGAGAGAGATTTGAGTGTGTTTGTGCATGTTTATACACATACAAAGTGACTGATGCTTATTTTCTTGGGCCCCAGGAAGAATAAAAATGTAGCAGACTTCATTGAGATTTCAACTTGGAAATACACAGAGATGAAACTGACGTTCTATTGTCTTAGCCATATTCTCCTGCTTAAATATGGATCTTTTTTTTTTTTTTGAAAAGCTCGTGGAATGTATAGTTCGTCCAATTGATCCCACTTCCTTACTTATATCACCCATGGAATGAAATGCAAAGGCCTGACCCTCTTGAGATTTGAACTCAGATCATAGAGGGACAAATCTGAATAAATACTTCAAGAAAATTTTGCCAGCATGCTAGACTCTTCTGCTATCACTGCTAGATAGCAATTCTTAATTTGCTAAGCTCTATGTTAGCTCTGACTGAGCAGATTAAAGACACTCCAACCATGACCTTTCCATCTTTTTAGGGTGATGGTATTATATTATCTTGCTCCATATTTTAACATATACGTAAACTGAGCTCCCCATCACCACTACCACATTCCCTCTCTATGGTTCATTTTCCCTCTGTATTTCAGAAAAGAGCTAGTTGAGGTATCTAAGATTACATTATCCAATGTACCCGTCTCCCTGGGAAATTTGGCTGCTATTTCTAGCAGGTCAAGCAACACAGTTGCTCCATTATTTTGATATATATGTAAATTGAAACTCCCCTCCCCCATCATCACTACTATATTCCCTCTCTACTGCTCATTTTTCTCCACTGTATTTCAGAGAGGGTCCAGTTAATATTATTAGCCAGGTTGTAATGAAAGCATGTGACCATATTTTGTAGCTTGCAGAGAGATGTGAGAAAATAGATGAGATTTTTGTAAGTGAAGACATTATTGCTTGTGAGAGTTCTTTCAGTTAGCATTAGAAATTGTGACCTTGGCATTAATGATAGTATGAATATGAACCACAGATAGTCTGGCCAGGTGATATGTGGTTTGTGCATGTGTTTGTCACCTTTGCAATGATATTTGTTTTGATTGGGTTGTCACAAGCTCTGGGTGGTATACATCCTTACTTCATGAATAACTACATCTCTTTTTACTTTACTGTATCCTATATAACTTTTTTCAAATCTATAACCTACCTTACTATGGAATTTGTGTGTGTGTGCATTCCCTTGTCTTGATAGTTGTAAATATCACTGTTATACAAGTGATGTTGTTCATTTCTAGCCTTCTGGCAAAAACATGTCTAGCCATGTGAAATATAACTCTACTTGGGAGCAAGTAATAGTTGGTGACAGTAAGGATATCTGGCCTTAGAAGAATCAGCCATAAGAAATTCCATCTGACCTATGCAAGCATGGGAAAGTGGACAGTAAACAGTGATGAAGATATTCATAATTTTATTCATTCACTCTGTAAAGTGCTCTGATTTCTGTAGCCACACTCTTGCAGCAACAACATCTATTTGAATTGAATTCTACCAAACTATAGTACTTGATGTATCAGATTTCTCAATTACAATTCTCCTTTAAGTTTAAATTTCAAAATTGGATTGATGAAAAATTACACAGATTGAAATACGTGAATGCAACTGCAATATTAGAACATTGAACAAATACGAAATAGATTAACTGCATATAATTCTAATTGTAATTGAATATATCGATGACTTGTTTTTCAGATGGTTCTTTGACTTTTGTTCACATGTAGCCATTTGCCACTTACTACCAATGTTATTTTATCATGGAGATAATGAAGAACCTGTAATGAATGCATGTAACTCCCAAAAAAAAAAAAAATTTTCTATTAAATAGCTTTCTGTGAAAAGGTAAATCTAGTTTTACTGTTGCTGTTTTCACACACATGCACACTCGCATGTATGTATGCCTATATATATATAGAGAGAGAGAGAGAGAGAGAGAGAGAGACAGACAGACAGAGATAACACAACTGTGTTTGAGCTTGATCTTTGTTAATGATTTTTATTAGTTTTAAAGAGAAACATTGTTGATATTTGTGAGTGCAGAGAGAGAGAGAGAAAGAAAGATGGAGAGAGAGAGGTATATGTACTTAACACATGTGGAGAGTTTAAACAATTATATTAAAATCTTACTCAGCATTGTTTAATTTACTTCCATAAATTCTAAAAGCTTGTCTGATTGTTTGGATGCTTAATATTGAGTGGTAAGGCAGTCATGGCTTCTAAATAAGGTTAAGTGACATTGGCAGAAGACTGAGGCTCATTCTCATTAGCTTGTTTGAAGCATGTGGTGGAATCCGTATCTTAACAAATGTCAATAGCTGCTAGATGGCAGGTAGTGGTAGCATAAGAAATAGCTTCCTTGTTTTCATTAGAATGTCCAATGCAATATAAATTTCAGTTACTTTTTGTAGGATGTCATTAACAGATAATGGCTTAAAATTAGTTGATGAAGATTTCTACAGATGTCAGAACTATAACAGTTTTGATTTCCTTACTAAGGAACATAACTGGTTGTTGGAATATGCTCAGTTTCTTGTAGGGACAACATCAATAGTTTTGCACTCAGGATAAGAAGGTCCTTGATGGAAATGTTCCATGTTAGAGGATATTTCTCTGATTCTGAAGTTTCCAGATCAAATGGGACAAGGATGTGGAATTTTCCCTTTCCCTGGAGGCAGAGTATATATATGTTAAGTGTACCTTCCCTTGGAGTCATTGACTGTAAGCTCTGTGTAGTTCTTTGGGATACCATCAAATTTACTCCTATCTAAGCCATGTTAACATGGTAAAACAGTTGTTCAATGAAACAAGTCAATGAAGGAATGGCTGCATGGTTAAGAAGCTTGCTTTGTGACCGTGTGGTTTCAAGTTCAGTTCCAGTGTGCAGTGCACCTTGGGCAAGTGTTTTCTACTATAGCTCCAGGCTGATCAGAGCCTTGTGAGTGTGGCAAAATCTGTGTGGAAGCCTGTTGTGTGTGTGTGTGTGTGTGTGTTTGTGTGTGTGTGTGTGTGTGTGTTTGTGTGTGTGTGTGTGTGTGTGTGTTAGTTCTTCACCATTGCTTGACAGCTGTTGCCGATTTGTTTATATCCTCATAATTTAGGGTTTTTTGGCAGAAGAGACTCATTGGACTCATAGTAGATTTAAAACAAATACTAGGATCAATTTGTTCTCTGAAACCATTGAAAGTAGTGTCCCAGCATGGCCATGGTCAAATGACTAAAACAAGTAAAAAATAAAAGAACACACACACATATATATTTATTTATTTATTTATGTGTTTCAGCCAAGTGGCTGCGGTCATGCTGGTGCACCACCGTGGCATATATGTGACATATGAATAAAAATCTGTAAATATACAACCATCCAGACATCTGAATACCTGATTATTATTTTTTCTAATATATATATATATGTGTGTGTGTGTTTATGTTGTCATGTGTGTTTGTTTTACATACACAAATATATTTGTATTAATTCGCTTGCATTTTATTTGTACTTACTTTCATTTTCTTTCTCTTACAGTTCTCACTGCCACCGACTGTCAGTGTTCGGAGAGTATGTTTAGCTGTGGTGATAGCAAATGTACATGCATTCCAGTAGCTTTGGTGTGCGATAAAGATTACGATTGTGCCAACAAGAATGACGAGAAACATTGCAGTAGGTAATTTTTTTTCAGTATGACTGTAATCACAAAGTGATTTATTTTTTCTTACTTATACCACACACATAGTAATTTGCATGTTTCTTTTGCACAAAAATAATTCAAATTTTTTTTCTCTTTAATAATACATTTATATCACTTAAAATAAATTGTTTTCTCTATTTATGAAAGTTCATAAAATTGGTGCTTGTCTTTTGATTTTCTTTGTGTAACCTTTTTGTGACTGTTTCTAACAAAATATACAAACAATCTAAATGCATGAATTATCTGTCTATCTATCTATATATATATTTTTTCTTTTGGTGATGCATGAATTTTATAAACTTTTGAAAAAAATGTGACAATCTATTTTGGAACTGTGGATCTAACAGTATGTAAAGCTGTAAATAATTGCATGTAAAAATGGGGTTGAAAAACTTCCTTTTTGGATTTTAAAAAAAAATAAAAGTTGACGGTTACCCGTAGGACTTGGACCTGCAGATATGATGAGTGTTCTACTAATGGAGCAAACCAATCTTTCGAATTCCTTTGTTCATTTTAAAAACTTTATTCTTACTGGCAATAATCGTATATTGATGTCATATGAATTTTATAAACTTTCAAAAAATCCTGAAATATTTCTTTTTGAAGCACATGATGGCATATAAATATTGGGTTGAAAAATCCTTTTGAATAATAGAAAAAAGAAGTTGAAGACTTTTTTTTTAAATAATCAAAAATATGAAAAGATTGAGTGTAGTATTATTTAACTTTTCTTGATGGTGTTTGGAACACAACAAAGGTGTCTCATGAAATTATATATTTAAAGTTAAATATTAAACTTTTGCCAGATTTAGGTACCCTAGACTCGTATATCATGATGGTACCCCTACCACTACATCAGAAGTTGAGGGCAGCAAGATAAAGAAACTAAAATATCTCACAATTTTTTTTAAAGATATTTACCTCCAAAGAATAAAAGTATACAACATTGGTTGTTACTAAATATTTTATATTTCTAAGAATTTTTTTCTTTTTCTTTTTTTTTTGTAAACAAGGTGCAGGTGTGGCTGTGTGGTAAGAAGCTTACTTCCCCTTTATGTTTAGCCCCTTGTGGGCAATAATGAAATAAGAAGCTTACTTCCCAACCATGTGATTGTGGGTTCAGTCTCACTGTGTAACGCTTTGGGAAAGTGTCTTTTACTATATCCTCGGGCTGATCAAAGCCTTGTGAGTAGAATTAGTTGACGGAAACTGAAAGAAGCCTGTCATATGTGTTTGTGTTTGTCACTTGCCATTGCTTGCAATTGCTGTTGGTCTGTTTACATCCCTGTAACGTAGCAGTTTAGCAAAATAGACTGATAAAATAAATTCTGGGCTTAAAAAAAAATCCTGGGGTTGATTTGTTCCAGTAAAACCTTTCAAGATAGTGTCCCAGCACAGCCACAGTCGGATGACTGAAACAAGTAAAGGATAAAAGATAAAGCTCGCATGATTAAGTAATTTTTTGTAAATAAAGAATGCATTATTAACCCTTTAACAGCAAATTTAAATTTTATGGTTATTTCAGTAATTGTGTTAGATATCTACAAAAGAGAGTAAAAAAAAAAGAATGAATTAGTATTTTTAAGTTTGTTGAGTCACGTTGCCTCAATAAACTTGACAGTAGAAAATACTTGCAAACGTGACATTCCTAAACTGAACATAGATTGGTATATAAAACTACTTTTCGGTAGTTAAGAGTAATGAAATTTTGAGTGGTTATATCTGATTTCCAGAGTAGAAGGGTCAAAGTAATTTCCTACTGCTTATTTTGGCTTTGTATCATACAATCCTGTGTGGTCTTAAGTGGCCTGATTTCAAAAGGTATAAACAGATGAAAATTGGTTCCTCTATACAGGACAGTAATTTCTTGCATGAAGCAAAAACTCTGAGAAGATTTGGTGTCTTTTCTTCACAGTCTGTTATTGCTTTTATTTAACCCCAGGTCATGCTCATGAGTAGACACAACTGCGACTGGTCTTTTCAGTTTTAATGTTTTTTTTTAACGAATTGTGTATCTTAGACTGCAGTGTCCAATGTGTCCTTCCTTTTTTATGCTTTGATGGCAATTTGACTGCTATTTCTAGAATATCTATTGATTACAGAGAGCAGGGACTGGGAACCTTGTTAACAAGGATCAATTGAAAGTGCATAGCAACCTATGAGAATCTGTGCTGAAGAAAATAATGAATTTTTAATTTCACAAATTCATAGATTTACAATTTATATTAAATTGTTTTGTCTTGAGGCTTAAATCCTTTTGTTTTATGTATGTATTTATGTGTTTTGAAACACTGACAGTAGGCTGTTTCAGTGTTGAAAGTATAGATCTGCACTTCATTTGATCTGAGATACTTGAGATAAATATCATAATAAAAAGGATAACCAAAACTAATTCCTAACTCATCTTCTTTCAGTACCTTATTTAGTCAAGCATTTCATCTTTTACAACTTGACATACTAATAATCTTAATTCATTTATTTGTAAAAAAAACACTACAAGGGTGAGGGTTGTAAAGTTCCTGGCTTTGGGTAAAAGAAAATATAGGAAGATCAGTTAATTATGATTTTACTCAATGTATTCCCCCGTCTCAGATTCACGCATTTATTGCAGCAGTCCTTCAGTTTTTCTAAGCCCTGTAAAAGAACTTGGAAGGTTGGGCCTCCAACCAGGCCTTTCACGATACCTTTAAAGCAAGAACTTTTCAGCACCTCTTCATATTTATCAATCAAGGAACTTGGCACATGCTACTGAAACATCCTTATCACCATTCTGATGGTTACACAAATTCTTCCCTCTCCAGTATAACTTTTTATTGTTTTGTTTCAAAGGGATTTTAGATTTGTATATCATCAAAGAGAGCCTTGAAAATCCTTTTCAGGTCTATGTTAGTTATCAGATTTGTGTAATTTCTTTCTTTTTTTTCTTTAATTATTTTTGGCCTTGATAAAGCTTTTGCTAAATTAGAAATGTGGGTTAAATATTTCGGTTGCTGTATATCACATTTTGTTAAATCTCTTCAGGTTCAACCCTTTAGCATTTCAACGAGTTATATCCAGCCAAAAATATTCTAACTGCTTTATGTTCAAACTGACCCAATCCAGCCTTTCAGACTTACCCTATAATGTCATTCTAGAATATAAATGATCACATGCTGAAGGGATAACCCTTTGGCATTCAAACAAGCCATATCAGGCTCAAATATTCTACCTGTTTTATGTTTATATTGGTCTTTTCTGTCCTTGTCAAAGTCTCAAAACTACAAGATAATGCATGATTAATTCAAAACAATGTGAATAAATAAGCATTAGATTTGATAGAGTAATCTGAATGCTAAAGGTTTAAAAGCTCTCTCTGGTTTTTGTAAGGACTGTTCAGAAGAGACTTATAGTTTTTTATCTTTTACTTTTACAAGACTGTGGCCATACTGGGGCACTACCTTGAAGAATTTCAGTTGAATGAATTGATCCCAGTGCTTATTATTTTATGTAATTCCTGGTACTTATTCTATTGGCATCTTTTACCTAACTGCTAAGTTATGGGGACATAAACACACCAACACTAGTTGTTGAGCAGTGGTGGTGGACAAACACATATACAACAGACTTCTTTCAGTTTCCATCTGCCAAATCGATTCACAAGCCTTTGAGCAGCTCAAGGCTATAAGCAGAAGACACTTGCCAAGGTGGGACTGAACATGGAACCATGTGGTTGGGGAGCCATCCATTGCCCATTTGCAGTTTTTCAATCATAATATTGTTAAAAGCAATGCATAACTAAATTGGCTGTTTGTCCGTTCACATTTTCAATTCTCTTAAAAACACATTTGCTGAATGAGAAGCAAAGTTGTGAATCACTTTTTGTCAGGTGACATGTATAGACAACACTGTTTTCTACAACACTCTCTCAACGTTTTGCTTTATAAACACACAAATATGTATGATAGCATTCCATACCTTATATTTTCTTATAAACCTTATTTTTATTAGTTTTATTAGCTGCTATATTTCTCTGTGTTGTCCATTTTCAACCTATATTTCACTACTTTTGAAAGCACATGTACTGTTTAACATGGTTTCAATCTCACTGTATGACACCTTGGGCAAGTATCTTCTACTATAGCCCCTGACTGACCAAAGCCTTGTGAGTAGATCTGTTTGACGGAAACCGAATGAAGCCTACTTTGTGTGTATGTGTGCGTGCACATGTGCATGCATGCACACACATATATGTAGTTTAGTGTTCCATTAGGGTAAGATCAACAAAAAGATGCTTCATTCAGTGAGAGATTAATATGATTTAATGTACACTGTATAAAAATACAAGCTACTAATACTTTCTTACTTTGGAGCATGGAGACATGGGTCTAAGTAGGTTTTTATAATATGCCTTGTTCCTTCAAGCAATCTGCAGGCTCCGAGCATATGATCTATTCTATTTGCAAATCAGGATGCTGGTACAAGAGAAAACAAAAACAAAAACGTATACTCTTTACTCTTTTACTTGTTTCAGTCATTTGACTGCTGCCATGCTGGAGCACCGCCTTTAGTCGAGAAAATCGACCCTAGGACTTATTCTTTGGAAGCCTAGTACTTATTCTTTCGGTCTCTTTTTGCCGAACCGCTAAGTTGCGGGGACGTAAACACACCAGTATCGGTTGTCAAGCGATGGTGGGGGCACAAACACAGACACACAAACATACACATATATACGACGGGCTTCTTTCAGTTTCCGCCTACCAAATTCACTCACAAGGCTTTGGTCGGCCCGAGGCTATAGTAGAAGACACTTGCCCAAGGTGCCACACAGTGGGACTGAACCCAGAACCATGTGTTTGGTAAGCAAGCTACTTACCACACAGCCAAAAAAGTGGAAGGGTGTATAAAAATGGGAAAAGAAAAGAATGTTAGTAATGTCCCATTTGACTGTAAAGCCATTATTAAACTAGTTGTTGTAGAACCATTCAATGGAGAGGGGTCCAAACTCTGTGAGACAGCTGCTGAATCTGGAAAGGATGGTGTCCTCCAGTTCACCAAAAGAAATGGTTCCATATGTTTGCATTTGCTGGAAAATTCTGAGAAAAAGCGAGGCAGAAAAGGAAAATTGAAGAAATTGTGTGTTTGTGTTTGCCTGTTCCCAATCCACCATGAAGCCATGTTTGGTTAAGGAGAAATGTTAACTTGGTTGGAAACAGGTGACGATAGGCAACAGGAAGGGCATGTGGTTGTAAGAATCTGCTGCAGTGAATTTTGTCTAATACATGTAAGTGGAAAAGTGAATGTTAAAATGATGATGATAATAATGATTTGATATATATATATATATATATATATATATATATATATATATATATATATATATATATAGTCATTTATTCATTCCTTCATGATACTACAAGAGGTAAAATATTTACTCTGAATATTGCATCTTGAAAGGAGATTAAAAGATAGAATAATTTTGTGACTGAAAAAGAAAAAGGAAACAAGAGGGAAAAGTAATATTGTATGTAACATGCAGTGAATCTATTGTAGTGTTAAAGGAATATAATATACATAAGCATTACAAAATAAAGCTGTCATCTCACTCTTCTCATCTAGCAGGGAAGCTATATCATTAAAAACATGAAGGCTTGAAGCAAAGTATTTTAAAACAGTTGTTTTTTACTTGTATAAGTGCTAATAATGAACCTGTAACTAAAGCTTGTTTGGAGTGGCTTATTTGTTAGTTAAGAAAAGAAAACAATATACTGATGGTGAATTAATTAAACTATATATGATAGCAACAACAGAAGTATGTTCATGGGGTGGGTGGGTGGAAAGATTTATTCCAGAATATTAGTCTTTCTGCAAAAAGCAGTAACTAGGAGAGTCAAAGACACAGGAGACAACATCCTGTGCTAATTAAACAATAAAACATAAGATGTCCAGTGGCTTTGTCTGGTTCTTGATGAATCAACAGATGTGTTTGACAATTCAGTACTGCCTTTGTTCATTTGGGGAATTAATGTTAACTTTGAAGTGACGGAAGAACTAGCTTCGGTGAGCAGCAGGCATCAAGGAACTTACTGGTGAAAATATTTTCAAAAAAGTGGAGAAAACATTTGACTGATATAATTTGGTCTGGAAACATATCAAAGTTATAATAACTGATAGTTGGGGTAAAAAAAAAAATGCATAGAAAAAGATTGTATTTAACAAATTTACAAAGCTTGCAACGGTGAGGTATGTCTACACTTTTAGTTTTTGTAGTGTTTTACAGCATCTTTTATCAGCAGACACTTTATGGAAAGCATTTAGTTATCTCATGTGTGATGTAACCAGTCGTATCAACAATGAATTTTATTTGATTGAATGTTCTCAGTTATTGCCAGTTTTGAAAAATTTTGTGAAGAAATAAAAGTTGAATATTATGTCTTGCCATGCCACATTCCGTTGTAATATGGTTTAGCTGTGGTGAAGTTATCTCTAATTTTTTTGATCTTCAGATTGAAGTTAACATTAAACATATTTTTTGTTTTTATTCTTTTAATGAGAAATATTTTTTCTCAGCCAATCTCAATGGTGAATGATTGTGTAAAATGTCTTTCTGAGCTACCATAACAACATAATCTCAACAACTTCAATCTTAGATACAAAACAATTCAGAACTTATATAAGACATACTCTGCTGTGAAAGCTTTCCAACATAAGTTAACCCTTGTTTTTCATTCCCAGCAAAGTTGAATAACTTCATCTATAATTTCTGTTATGAAAAAATACAACTATGGAGCAAATTTTTAATTTCCTTTCAAATTTGCTCAAGACATTCTTACTAGTCTGAAGTTAGTTTCAACAGTGTAGTTTTTAGGTTAGAATGAAAATGTAAAAGAATTTTAAATCTTTCAAAATACATTTGATTGCATTATTGAGGAACTTCTGTCAGATTTTAAACAAGAAGTCATTGGCCTGCAGTCTACTGATATGTTGGGAAACCAGTTCAAAAGAAGGAAAACTTGATTGACTTTTTTTATAAATATGTCTCAGACGAAGGATGTTCTTCTTTTAAATCTGTTGCTTGGCATAATAACATTTGGCATAGCCTATTTATGTGGTGAAAACATTTGATTAAATTTATGTATTGGTCCATGTTCACTGATTACCAATTGCAATCAGGTTTGAATACAGAAACCACATTTTGATATATTATTCCTTATAACTTCAAAAAAAAAAAAAAAAAAAATAATAATAATAGCTTGATAGTAAGTAGAAGGTTCATGTAGGTATGTATATTTCTAAAATGAAAAACATCAAATTGAAGAAAAAAAGGGAAGGAGAGAAAAAAAAATGCTCTTTCTGTTGCCTAATATGATCAGGTTTTCACTCTTTTATTTAGCTTGGTCTTCAAAACAAAATATTTCCAATCTTGCTTGACAGAGAATATTTCTATATAGAAGTTTCTGGTCGATATATTTTTCATAGGGTTATTTTGGTTTATAGGACCTTTTGGTTAACAACTGAAACCAATGAGATTAAAGCATTTGAACCATGGTTCCTAAAGTCTCAAAACTGTTTGAATCTTTGATATGAGTTGCATCACAGATATTAAAAAAAATTTTCTGCTTTTCTTCGTATATCTAAGGTAGCACCTTTGGTAAGTGTCTTCTTGGGATGATCAGTCTTGTGAGTGGAGTTGGTAGACAGAAACTGGAAGGAGCCCATTTTGTGTGTGTGTGTGTGTACATATCCTTGTTTTGACAGCGCATGATAGTTGCAAACAAACATCATCCTGTAAGCAATGTTGTTTATTTTTAGTCTTCCATGAAATATATCTGGCCAGGGACAAAAACTACCTTGCTTGGAAATAGGTGAGAGTTGGTGACAGAAAAGGCATCTGGCCATAGAAAATTTGCCAATATAAACTTCATATGAGATCTAAACAAGCATGGAAAAGTATGTGATAAAATGATGATGATCATCATCATGTTTTTTTGTTTTAGGATAGGGCTAATTAAGTTTTTGATTCAGTCAGATACAGTTTATTATCAGTGCTTAATTTCAACAATTTATTGCATCAAGTATACTACTTTTTGTGTGTCCTTTCATGCATTTCAACCAGACTCTAGATTGTTTATAGACAGCTTGATTGTTTGTTCCATCCATACCATTATTTATGCTTGTGGATACCGTTTCCTGTTTGCCTCTAACCTGTCAGCCACCGTTTACTTATAAACACACATATACTTCTTCCTGCTATACCTACCTCTGTAATTTCAATAAAGGCACTTCTGTTTATGGTATGATACTTACAATTATTGCCCAGCACTAGAAATTCCTTTTATACCTTCCTCTGTAATCTCAATGAAGGCAACTTCTGTTTATGATATGAATGTTACAGTTATTAGACAGCAGTAAGTTTTCAACAAACTAAATCTGTGACACAGTTTAGATTCTCAGTAGGAATCCTTCCAGTTCACTTATGTAACTTAAGCAATTCCCCTGGGAAAAGCATCGGTGTCATAATTTATCATTTCTTTTAATCCTCTAAATTTAAAGTAATGGCATTTGTTGTGTTAGATTAACTGCTGGTGTCATTTTCTTCCATAGCTTGCTGTTCTTGTTTTAAGTTCAAATTTCAACAAGGGCTGTAAATATAAGTACTTAGCATTTATTGGGTCAATGAATTGAATATTAATTCTTCCTTTTCTTAAATACTTGTCTAGTTTGTGAGAAATCATCATCATCACTACCACCACCACCATCATCATCATTGATAATATAAAATACCAGTTAAGCCCTCAGATCAATGTAACCATCTAACTCTCTCCCCTAAATTTATTAGCCATGTGCCAAAATTTAAAACAATTATTATTATTATTATTATTATTATTATTTCATCTGTTTTTATTTTCTGAGTTCAAATTCCGCCAAGGATGACTTTGTCTATCATTCTTTCAGGGTCGATAAATGAAGTACCGGTTGCATGCTGGGGCTGATGTAATCAGCTCACCCTCTCCCCTGAAATTTCAGGCCTTGGGCCTATAGTAGAAAGGATCATCATCATCATCATCATCAAAGCAGCAAGCTAGCAAAATCGTGCATAGTGGCATTTCATCTGTTTTTATATTCTGAGTTCAAATTCCGCCTATCATCCTTTTGGGGTTGATAAAATAGGTACCAGTTGAATACTGGGGTCTATTTATTCAAATGAGCCCCTTTCTTCAACTTGCTGATATTGAGCCAAAATTTGAAACATTATTATTATTATCATCATAAATATGGAAAACATTATTGATATTATTAGAATTATATGGAAGTTTGTGTGTGTGAGAGAGAGAGAGTGTGAAATTTGGTTCTGCTTGTCTTCATTAACACAGTCTGTACAAAAAACAGCGACACTATTTACGGTTTCCTATAAAGTTGAAGTCCCCTCAATCAGTGGACATGTGATGTCCAGGGCAACAAAAAATATTTGAAAAATAAGTAGGAGTTGGCAACAAGAAGAACATTTGGTCATAGAAAATCTGCCTCAATAAACTTTGTCCGATCCCTGCCGTCCAGGAAAAATGGGCTTAAAAACAACAATGGTGATGATCTTTTTATTTTCTTTTATCTCTTACTAGTCTCAATTATTGGACTGCTGCTATATTGCGGCACTACCTTAGAGGGGTTTTAGGCAAACAGATTGACCCCTATACTTTTTTTTTTTAAGCTTGATACTTATTCTGTCAGTTTCATTTGCTGAACTGTGGAGGCGCAATGGCCCAGTGGTTAGGGCAGCAAACTCGCGGTCATAAGATTGCGGTTTCGATTCCCAGACCGGGCGTCGTGAGTGTTTATTGAGCGAAAAAAACCTAAAGCTCCACGAGGCTCCGGCAGGGGATGGTGGCGAACCCTGCTGTACTCTTTCACCACAACTTTCTCTCACTCTTACTTCCTATTTCTGCTGTACCTGTAATTCAAAGGGTCAGCCTTGTCACAGTGTGTCACGCTGAATGTCCCCTGAGAACTATGTTAAGGGTACACGTGTCTGTGGAGTGCTCAGCCACTTGCACATTAATTTCATGAGCAGGCTGTTCCGTTGATCGGATCAACTGGAACCCTCGACGGAGTGCCAACAACAACATTTGCTGAACCACAAAGTTAAGAGTGCATAGACAAGCCAATACTGGTTGACAAGAAATGAAGTGGGATGGGGTGGCGAACAATGAAACATACACCCATGCACGCACACATACACACACACACATATACACACAAAGGAGTGCTGAAAAGTTCCTGGTTTTGGGTAAAAGAAACTACCGAAGGATCAGTTAATTATGATTATATTCAATGTATTCCCCTTTCAGATTCACACACTTATTGCTGTGGTCCTTCAGCTGTTCTAAGCCCTGTAAAAGAACTTTGAAGGTCGGGCCTTCAAGCAGGTCCATCGCAATACTCTTAAAGCCAGGAACTTTTCAGCACCAATAAGTACAGATGGTGTACCAAGGACCACAGGCATTCTTCCTTTTTTTTTTCCAAAAGTATATATAAGACTTGTCTCCTGTTTCTAAAGGCTTTTTTTTTTAATTCAAAGAACGCACACAAAAGATCCTTGGAATGTGTGCAAGAAACAAAAATCTTAATCTATTGGTTGTAATGTCATAAACAAGACAGTCTTCATTAAATGCATCTGAGGTGAAATAGGATAGGGGTTAACCTACTAGAGCCCATCCTGACCAGCCAGACATCGTTCCCTCTCAGATTCACATACTTATTGCAGCAGTCTTTCAGTTTTTCTAAGCCTTGTAAAAGAACTTGGAAGGTTGAGTCTCCAACGAGGCCTTTCGTGATACCCTTAAAGCCAGGAACTTTTCACCATCTCATATATCCCACTGTATCAACCAGCCTATCAAATGTTGTTATACACCACTGGTCACAATGCACTTCACATTCAGCTTTCAGATGGTACCACCCTGCTGGCTAGTGGGTGCATGTTACATTACTTTTGAACAGAATAACTGTCCATTGCAAGGTTATCTCCAGCTGTGCTGACTGTGAAATGAAGTGTTTAGCTGAATAAAATGTCACACAGCTAGTCTGGGGATTGAAACTATGAGCTTGTGCTTGTGAGTACAACACCTGAACCACTAGTTCATGTATCATTACATACACACACAGTGGTCCTCCACACAGTTTCTGTTTGTCACATTCATTCACAATGCATTGACCAGCCTGAGGCTATAGTTGAAGACATTTTCCCAAAGTACCATGCTGTGGGACTGAACCCAAAACCACATGTTTTCAAAGTGAGCTTCTTAATCACACAGCCATACCCATCATTTAGTTATCTAAGACAGCAAACTGGCAAAATTGTTAGCACACTGGGCAAAATGTTTAGCGGCATTTTGCCGGTCTTCATGTTCTGAGTTCAAATGCCACTAAGGTCAACTTTTCATCCTTTCGGAATTGATAAAATAGGTACCAATTGGACACAGGGGTCGATCTCATTGATTTACTCCATTCCTTGTAACTGCTGGCCTTGTGACAAAATTTGAAACCATTACTAACAGTCCTTGTTTTTTGTTTGTTTTTTCCTAATATATTCCCATATTTTTTAGAGAGTGTTAATGTGTTTATGAATGTGTGTGTGTGTGGTAAGTGTATTTTTTTTATTTGATTAAGATTTATAGGGTGGAGGAAGAAAAGTAATTTATTTTCATTTGAACATTCTTTGTTGAAAATATCATTCTGAATGTATTTTAGTTTGCGTGTTTTAGTTTCACTTGAGAATTTAGTTAGAAAGTAGCAATTACAAGAACATAGATGCAACACGTGGTCTTAAAAACAAATTAATAGAGGACTTCCTTAAAAAAAAAACCAAAACGAACAAAACAAATAAAAAGTATTAGAAACATATTCTCAAACTTACATTATGATTTTGTTTATATAGTTAAATTCTATGTAGTTTCATAGTTAAATCATCATTTAAAAATAGAGACCAAGTCTGATCATTCATCTCCTAACACTTATCTGTGATAGTCGGTTAACATTTTCACAAATTGCATTTGTGGAAACCTAATCATTTAACTATAAAACTGCTCTAATCATTTATCTCCCTGCCACTTATCTTCGATGGCTGGTTAACATTTTCGCAAATAGCAGATTTTCTTAAATACTTATTTCTTAATAGTATTTGAGTTTTGGGGTTTTTTTTTTTTCTTCCTTCAATTAGTATTTACGTATATGATGTTGATATACAAATACATACATACGTACATGCATGCAACAATTCACACACACTGATGTGTAAATAATGATATACATGGCTTAATGCACATATACATAATTTTTTTGTATGCTTATGTTCTAATATGTGCTTGCACACTTAACCATATTATCCTGCATAGCATCTGCACACACACACACTCTTACACATATCTATCTATATATTTTTTTATATATACACAAACACGTATCAATAGCCCTCTCTCTCTCATATGTGTATATGTATACATGTACATGTGCACACAATTTCTTCTTCAGCAAATTGATATTAGAAAAAGCTGTATAAAATCTTTCTTGTTTTACTTTTTACTTCTATTTCAAGATATAATCTAGATGAAATTTTTTTATTTGTATACTAGTTTATGTCTGTCCATTCTCTGTGCATTAAATAATAAAGAAACAATATATATATTTCAACCAAATCTCCAAATGGATATTCTTTATTATTGTAGAATTTTAACTTGTGTTTTCTCCTGGGATTGACTTATTTAGTGTTTGCCTTATTTTCATATTGTGGAGAAAATACTGAATATGTGATGTATTTAGTTTAACTCTTTAGGATTTAGACTGCTCCATCAAATGTAATGCTTATTTATTCACATTGTTTTTAATTGATCATGCATATCTTGTAGCTTTGAGATTTAGATAAGCTAATTATTTATTTTTAGAATGATATTGTAGTGAAGGTTTGGAAGGCCAGATACGACCAGTTCAAGTGCTAAAGGGTTAAAGCAGCCATATCTTTTTTTAAATATTCTACCTGTTTTATATTTAGACCCCCCAGATCTGGCTTTTCGTACCTACCCTGCAATGTCATTCTAAAAAATAAACAATCACATCATTGAAATCTCAAAAGTTATGAGATAATCATCTTCATCATCATCGTCCTTTAGCGCAGGCTTCTTTCAGTTTCCGTCTACCAAATCCACTCACAAGGCTTTGGTCGGCCCGAGGCTATAGTAGAAGACACTTGCCTAAGGTGCCACACAGTGGGACTGAACCCGGAATCATGTGGTTGGTAAGCAAGCTACTCCTATCTTTTTTTTTTCTTTTTGAAAATAACATATTCTAGGTGAATGTCTTGTCCATCATTTTCAGTTGTTGATGTAAGGTTATTTTGGCCATCATCACCACCACTGCATTTCTAGTTTATCGCCAGAGTTGTGTAGCTTTAGATTTCTTGTCTATTGCTGCTGTTGCTGGATTTTAACTTCTACAAATATGCAATACAGCTGGAGTGATGCATTAGCCTTATTGAAGATAACCAGAAAGAGACCATCAAGTAAAAGTAAAGGCAATAGTGTGAAAGGCACTCATAAAAAGCAGTACATTAAATGTTAAACTTGATGCTTTACAAAGGTTTGATGTGGAAGAAGGACTCTGCCATACTGCAAAAACATTAATGCTTGCAACATGTGCTATGGGAGCAATGTGACAATTTCGTTAAGTTCTTAAGCTGCTACTCCATTAACTGCTCCGATATTGCTTTTTCATAGATCTCATGTGATGTGATGCTTAGTATGCAGCAGAACCTTAGTGAGTGGATTAACAATCAAACTGGACCTAATGGGCCAAACATGATGGTCATTGAAATGATAACTAAATGTTTATTCTTCTTTATTCCCTAATATATTTTTTCACCGTTTGTGTTTGAAAAATGGTTATTTCCATGCAATAAAGGTGGTTCCTTGTTGTTTTTGTTTCCCACCTCAAAAAATTCTGCTCAACTGTATCTCAGTTTATTGTTTGGAAGTAAATGGAAAAATAGATTTTTGCATTATGGAATTTCATGTTTAGAAAAGCTTGAGACAAAAATGTGGGTTAATATACTGCTGTATGTTAAGCCCACTCTTTACTATAAATATTTGTTTTGTGTATTTTTTGTACTTAAAATTTGCAAACACATGGCACCACTTGTTTCTTCTGTTTCATTTAAATTTTGACATTAGCCAAGTACTCTACTTCTTCTGCTACATAATCATTTTGATTATGAGTTCATAATAATCTTACCCATGTTTGTAACCCTTTCATGAACATATTGTCAGTCAAATATTCAGCCTGTGTTGTAATTAAATTTGAAGTAATCAAGAATTTGGAAGAAATTTAATAAAATAAATTGAGTTTTTTCTCATTATTACTCATGTATTTTAAAATATTACTGAACAAAAGGCTCTTAGATTAAATTATGATGGAAAGCTTTAAATTTAAATATTAATTCATTAAAAAACAACAACAAAATAAACGAGGTTTTCTATCATAGAACCAATGGTAGTCGCAGGCAAGTTGGTATCAAAAAGGATTCTGAAATTAGAAACCATATTAATCTTAACAGTATGATTCAACAGATTGTATAATTTATTTTGATTACTAAAGATGATGATGATGGCGATGCTGATGATGATAATTGCCTGCCAATAAGCAACATTAATTTGGCATTAGAGGTATTTAAAATCTAATACTACTACTTTGCAATTTCTAAGTGTTGCCAAAGTTAGCTGTGAATAATCGTTTATTTTAGGAATTGCGAGTAATGTGTGTACATTGCATTTTTAAAAGACAATCCATCATATCCTCAAATGTTTACACATAAAAATGGTAAATTTACAGGATGATTGTAGCTAAATCTAAAATTGTCCTGAACATTGCTGGCAACAAGAAACCGTCTGTTTTCTTTTTCATTTTTTTCCCTTCTTGTCTTTTCACTTCATGCACACACACTCACACAGAGGCTATTATTAATGTTATTATGAAGATCTTCATACATTCTGACAGCCTATAGGTTTCAGAATTTTCTGGATGGGGAAATAATTGTCCAAAATAATAATAATAATAATGATGATGATAATAATAGTAATACAAATAAATTGAAATAACACAAAATAAAATTGAAGTATGAATTTAAACCTAAAATTAATTGGAAGCGATGTTGACAGTTATCTTTTGATTGTTCCTCAATGGAGTCGTGTGTAACATAAACTGTATAAAATACTGCATAGCAGAAAGGGTTGGCTTTCAAACACCCACTCTCTCTTTCTCTTATAGAATAGCTGTATGTGCAGTCTAAAAATATCATTTATATATCAGCATCAAGTTATTGTAAACCTTTTCAAGACCGCAGGGCTGCGTAGTTAAGAAGTTTACTTTGTAATTGCATGGCATCTTGGGCAAGTGTCTTCTACTATGACCTTTTTTTTCTCTTTTTGCTGTATCTGGAGGAAAGGGATAAGACCATGGTTTTCATAAGTTCTCCTTGACCAATGAAATTTATGCTAAAGAAGGAGAGACAAGTGGGTCAAGAATGCCTAATTAGAAATAATAGTAATAATAATAAAAAGAAGTTACCTTCTTGAGTCATGCTGACTCATAAGAGCCGATTTCCTGGCTTTCATGGTGTATAAATTCCCCACCTGGATGGGATGCCAGTCTGTCGCTGGATTACTCATTTTTTGCCAGCTGAGGGAACTGGAGCAATGTGAAATGAAGTGTTTGGCTCAAAAACACAATACATTGCCCATCTGTCTTCGTGTTCTGAGTTCAAATACTGCCAAGGTTGACAGTTCTTTTCATCCTTTTGGGTGGGTGGGTGTCTCAATAAAACAAGCACCAGTTGAGTACTGAAATAGTTGGCCTTGTGCCAAAATTTGAAACCAAAGTATAATGTCAGAAATATACTACAGATTCATGACTAAGGATTGAAACCTTGGTCTTCATATTTGTTCTCTTCCTCTCTCTCTCTTCTCATCTTTCTCCCCCCCCCTTTACATCAGCTCTCTTATACTTCATTCCTTACTCTCTCTTACTTTATCCTCTTGCCCTTCCCTTGTCTCTCATTTAGTTTGTAGAATTGATGGCTGATATTCTTTCCCTGTTACTTTATCTCCCAAAAGGATAGTGTAATTATTGCATAGGTTGTTACTAGGCAGGAGTTGTATTAGACACACAAAACAACTAATTCTTCAAGTGATTCCCAAAGATCTAGTGATGGGTTATAGGATTCATCACTGCCATGAAAAAATGCCAAAAAACCTGTCACTGTCTGTTACAACGATAAATGTTCCAGGTGATCCGATTGATGGAACAGCTTGCTCATGAAATTAACCTGCAAGTGGCTGAGCACTCCACAGACACGTGTACCCTTAATGTAATTCGTAAGATTCAGCGTGACACAGAATGTGACAAGCCCGGTCCTTTGAAATACAGGTTCTACTCATTTTTGTCAGCTGAGTGGACTGGAGCAATGTGAAATAAAGTGTCTTGCTCAAGGACACAATGCGAGTCCTGGAATTGAACTTACAACCTTACAATCCTGAGCCGAATAGCCTAACCACTAAGCCATGCACCTTCACAATAACAAGGATAAAAGCAGAGGCTCTGCATCGGTAGTTCTCAATCATTTATGTTTTTATCAATGAACCTCTTTGGTTCCTATTTTACTCTGGTGGACCCTCATAGGATTTTTTAAACATCAAATAGCTACTATCTTTTGGTGAAAATAAGCAATTTATTGCTCATAGAGTTTAACGCAAAATTTTATATGGATCCCAGTTGAGAACCACAGCTCTACACGGTTGCATCCAATTTCCTTTGAATTGCAATCCTAGTCTTAAGAAAGAAAGGGCACATTACATAATATACTCCTATGTTTGTGTGTATATATATAGTCTTTTACCTTTTATTTTGCAACCATGCTGAGGTACCACATTGAAGGGTTTAGGCCTGGTGTTCTCAACCATTTTTTTTTTATCTAAGGACCCCTTCGATTACTATTTTATTCTAGTGGATCCCTATAATCATTCATTGTTTATTATTTTTTCTTTTTATTATTTTATTTGTTTCAATCATTTGACTGCAGCCATGCTGGAGCACCGTCTAAAAACTAGTTTTAACTTGTGTAGGTTGAACTATGTAAAATGTTAGAGAAAGAAACCTAGCTGTTTCTAGCTATACATACCAATACATACAATAGAATTTTTTCAGGGGCCGTTGGATCCCCAATTTACTGTTTTGCTGCATGAACCCCACAAAATTTTATATGGGCCCTCAGGGGCCATATGAACCCCGGTTGAGAACCACTGGTTTAGGTGAAGAAATCGACCCCGTACTTATTCTACCAGTCTTTTTTTTTACCTTATCGCTTAAGTTACAGGAACGTAAACGAACCACCACTGATTGTTAAGCAGTGTAGGGGGACGGACACACACGACGTGCTTCTTTCCGTTTTCGTCCACTAAATCTTTTCACTAGGCTTTGGTCAGCCCGAGGCTATAGTAGAAGACACTAGCCAAAGTGTCGCTCGATGAACTGAACCCACGACCACATAGTTTGGAAGTAAAGTTTATTAACAACAAAACCGCGCACATCCACCCTCCCACAAAAAAACCCCCATTACGTGGTAGGATTACTTTTGACCATTGCTCTCTCTACTCGACCAGAGTTATACAATGAACATCGGCAACTGCAAATCCAAGTTCCTTTATCTTTGTGAAATAAAAATTGATTGGATGTGTATGCAAACAAGTGTTTGTGTGCACACACTTGTGTGTATGTGTGTTTGTGAATGAGTTTAAACTTTATTTTATTGAAGTTAAAAATATAAAACCTGCTCTTTTCTCTCTCTCCCCCTCTTGTGCCTCGTTTTTCCTCGTCCTCCTCTTCCTTTATCCTAGTTTTGATGAGCAAACGATAGAAATAAGTCGGTGTTTGCGTAATATGTCACTTTGAAAAGAAAAAGAAAATGAAAAAAATAAATACACACACTACTGAATAAATATAAATAAAAACAGAAATGTCGATAAATGAAGAGAGAATTTCAAACATGTAGGAAAGAGAGAGAAAAAAAAAATCCCTCGAAATGTAAAAAAATCATTAAAAAACCATGATGTAAAATTAAGCACACATGCACGTAGACATATAGAGAGATGTTTATGAATAGACAGTCTCACATATTTACACGCTTACATACACATATAGTCTCACAGTCACACACCACAAACACATTCAAACTCATTCATTCACACACACACACCTCGTTTCGATTCCCCCTCCCCTCTAAAGACAACTATTGGCATCCAGTTGTGGTCTGAAGTCTTTTTGGGGGGATTTGCTGTTTTATTTCGTTATGTCATTTCTTTTTTTCTTTTTTTCCTTTTTCAAGAGAAAGACAGAAAAGAAGCCAGCCAATGTCCATTGTTGACAATAGTTCTTTCCCAAATCAACTATTTACGGTGAAACAAAATAAAGCTGGCATTTAACAAACAAACCTTCAGTTCGTTATAAAAACGTTTGTCAATTAATTTCATCAGCAGAGTTCGGTTCAGAGTTCTTGATTGACTTGCCGCCGTTTTACACAATGCAAGAAAAAACTCGAAACTTCATTCTTTTCACGTAATCCTCTTTCTGCTTTTGACTTGCTCTCTCTCTATCATCTCTCTCTCTCTCTCCCTTCCCTTCTCTCTATCATCTCTTGCCCCACTGCCTCTCTCTCCCTTCCCTTCTCTCTATCATATCTCTCTCTCTCTCTATCATCTCTCTCTGTTTCTCTCCCTTCCTCTATCTTCGCTCTATCATCTCTCTTTCTATCATCTCATTCTCTCTCTTCCCTTCCCTCTATTATCTCTTACCCTTCCTCAATCATCTCTCTTCTCCCTCTTACTCTTCCCTCTCTCTCTTCCCTTCTCCCTCTTACTCTTCCTTCTCTCTCTCTCTCTTCCCTTCCCTCTATTATCTCTTACCCTTCCTCAATCATCTCTCTTCTCCCTCTTACTCTTTCTCCTTCTAACCACCCCTCTTTTCCCCCTTCCTCTGTCATCTCTCTTCCCCCTCTTACTCTTCCCTATCTCTCTCTCTTCCCCCTCTTACTCTTCCCTATCTCTCTCTTCCCCCTCTTACTCTTCCCTATCTCTCTCTCTTCCCTTCCCTCTATTATCTCTTACCCTTCCTCTATCATCTCTCTTCTCCCTCTTATTCTTTCTCCTTCTAACCCACCCCTCTTTTCCCCCTCTCTCTAACTCTCCTTCATCTCTCTCCTTCTCTATCCCCTCTCTTTCTCATTCTGCCATGTTTTCATTTTATCTCACATACCTTTACTATTATACCCATTTCTCTTTATTCCTCCTCGTCTCAAGTCTTCACTATATCTTTTATATTCTTCCATAGTCTTTTTCCGCTTACTAACTTCCCTATATTATATCTCTGTTTCTCTCTCAAATTCGTAGTAGCTCTTAATAACACTCTCTTTCTCCTTCTCTTTCTCTCTTACATTTTAATATTTTCTCTTTCTCACACACACAGCCTCTTATCTCTCTCTCCCTCTCTTTCACTTTCTTGTGTAACCCTATTTCTTATTTCTCTTCTACACATTCTCCCTCCTTTCATTAACAACCCTCCTATTTTATTTCTCTCTTTCTCTCGTATTTAACTCTTATTCCTTATTTCTACTGACCCCCTTGTATTCTCCCCAATTTTTTTTTACTTTTATCCCTTATTCTTTTAAACATCATCCTTTATCACTTACGAATCTCTTATTTCTTCCCCCACCCTC
>NC_068986.1:40429061-40430245 GCF_001194135.2 Octopus bimaculoides
CTCTCTCTCCCCCTCCCTCTCTCTCCCCCTCCCTCTCTCTCAAGACTCCTTTATCTCTTCTAACTTTTACATATTCCTCTTTCTTTTACTCGCTCTTATTTCTTTCACTTTACACATTTCACTCGCTTTCTTATTTTGTCTTTCTCAACTAAGTTTTCATTTTATGATGTCCCCCCTCTTGTATACCCCTATACTCCTTTACTTGTTTCAGTCTTTTGACTGCGGCCATGCTAAAGCACCGCCTTTAGTCGAGCAAATCGACCCCAGGACTTATTCTTTGGAAGCCTAGAACTTATTCTATCGGTTTGTTTTGCCGAACCGCTAAGTTACGGGGACATAAACACACCAGCATCGGTTGTCAAGCGATGTTGGGGGGACAAACACAGACATACAAACACATACATATATATACGACAGGCTTCTTTCAATTTCCGTCTACCAAATACACTCACAAGAAGAAATCATCATCATCTCTTTTTCTGTTGTTTTCAACTCTTTCGCTGTTTTCTTTTCTCCTCTCTTTCTAATTGTCCCTCTCTGTCTGACATATCTTCCTTTCTCTTTCTCCAAATTGCTGCTTTGTTCTCTTTCTTCCCCCTCCTTTTCTTTTTTGTTCCCACGCTCTCTACCTCTCTCTCCATTCTCTGCCTACTTTTACTCTTTACTTTCTCTCTTTCACCGCTCTCTTTCTCTCTCTCTCTTTTCTATTTACACTTCTTTCCTCTCTTTATTTCTTTCTTCTCATTTTCATTACTGTTGATTCCCTTGTTTTTATCGACGATAGGTCTGTATGTCTTTCTTCCTTACTCTGTCACTTCTTTTCTATCGATAGAGAGAGAGAGAGAGAGACTCGTTTGATGATCCAAGCAGGAGAAAAGAACCCAAAACATGAATATATATGTATTTTTTCATTAATAATTGGCAGAAGTTGCTGAGTGACTCAAAGGCCAAGAGTTTCATGTGTTGGCACTTACCAAACTGGTTTCAAATCAAG
The DNA here is from genome assembly GCF_001194135.2 of Octopus bimaculoides. Taxonomy (NCBI): domain Eukaryota; kingdom Metazoa; phylum Mollusca; class Cephalopoda; order Octopoda; family Octopodidae; genus Octopus; species Octopus bimaculoides. The sequence goes on from NC_068986.1 coordinate 40,430,056, forward strand.
GGAGCATACCAGCAATATACCAGTGATAATGGAATTTCCCGGGATTGTTCTGGAATAAATAAATGGGTAGAGACGGACTATATGTAATCTGAACCTATCCCCCCCCCCATATTATTTTTTTTTACGGAATCCCACGTTTTAGGCTATGGAGATTCCGATTCTGAAAAAAAAATTGTTTGAAAAATTTCAA
>NC_068986.1:40430480-40431679 GCF_001194135.2 Octopus bimaculoides
AAATTGAAATTTTTGAAAATTTTTTCTCAGAATCGGAATCTCCATAGCCTAAAACGTGGGATTCCGTAAAAAAAATAATAATAAGTGGGGAAAGATTCAGATTACATATAGTCCATCTGGACCAATAAATGAATAAATAAGGATTTTTTATTTATTTATTTATTTATTGAAGTAACGTGTAAACCTTTTAGAAAATAGGCATTATCTTGTGACGTAATTGTTTTTATAATTTGTTCCAGAACAATCCAGAGTAATTCTGTTATCACCAGTATATAAATATCTGCTCCGCACCCTGATTTGAAACCAGTTTGATACTCTCAGTCTTTGAGTCACTCTGTAACTTCTGTTGATTAATAATAATCATAATCATAATAACCTTTCCTACTAAAGGCACAAGGCCTGAAATTTGTGGGGAGGGGACTTGTCGATTATATCGACCTCAGTGTTTCACTGGTACTTAATTTATGGGTCCTTTTGGTTTGACGGGCAACACTTGTTTTCTTAACGAAACACTTTCAAACTTGGGACACTGGTAGAATGTGTCATATAAAACAACTTTTTCTCTTAGCCTTCTTTAAAAAAAATTGTACATCGCAAGTTATTTCATGTTAAAGTTGTCGTATTTCTGTAATTTCAACCAATCACTGACATCTATTCAGCTGAATACAGTTAGTGCTGTTTTGTAAACAAAAATTTTTTGCCGGTGTCAAGTGTGTTATTCCCTGTTTAATTGTATCATTATTCCCTAGTTAGGGTTTTAGGGTTAGGGTTACTGTAATCCTAAAACCCTAACCCTAAAACCCTAAAGCCAGTACAAACGCACGAACGATGTCATAAATAACAGTGACAAACGAAATATATACCCCTGATAGTTGTTGTTGACAACAAATAGTTGTTGTTGACAAACAACGGCACTAATTTTATTCAAGGGAAAAGATCCCATGACACCGTTGTTTACATTCCACGGCAGTAATTGTTTTCACCTCAATAGACGTCAGTGATTGGTTGAAATTACTGAAATACGACAATTTTTTACATGAAATAACTTCAAATACAAAAATTTTTATCTGTTCTATAACACAAAATATACAAGTATTCGAAGTTTGAAAGCGTTTCGGTACCAAAAACACTACATAAAACATAAATGAAAAATGTTGCCCGTCAAACCAAAAAGATCCTAATTTATTGACCTCAAAAGG
>NC_068986.1:40431689-40434264 GCF_001194135.2 Octopus bimaculoides
TTCAAATTTTGGCACAAGGCCAACAATTTCGGGGTAGGGGGATGAGTCGAATATGTTGACCCCAGTACTCAAATGGTATGTGCTTTATCAACCCAGAAAGGCAAAGTTGACTTTGGTGGAATTTGAAGTCAGAACGTAAATATGGACGAAATACCACTAAGTACTTTGTCTGGCGTGTTAATGATTCTGCCAGCTCGCCGCTTTTATAATAATAATAATAATAATAATGATAACACTCCTTTCTACTATAGGCACAAGGCTTGGATTTTGTGGGGAGGGGGACAGTCGATCACATCGCCCCCAGTACTCAACTGGTACTTGATTTACCGACCCCAAAAGTATAAAAAGCAAAGCCGACCTTGGCGGAATTTGAACTCAGAGCGTAGCGGCAGACCAAATACCGCTAAGCATTTTGCCTGGCATGCCAACAATTCTGCCAGCTCACCACCTTCTCAATAATAATAATAATAATAATAATGATAATAATTATTATTATTATTATTATTATTATTATTATTATTATTATTATTATTATATTAATAATAATAATAATAATAATAATATATATATATATATATATATATATATATATATATATATATATATATATAGAGAGAGAGAGAGAGAGAGAGAGAGAGAGAGTCCTTTGTCATCATTCTATTGGTTTCTTTATTATTTTCTATCTCTTTCTCTTTATTTCTGCTATCTTTTATTGATATTAGTCTTAAATTGTCATCATGGTTTTTTTTTGGAGTTTTTTTTTAGTTTTATATTTGCTGAATTTGATTGTTTTTTTTTGTAAACATTTACATTTTTAGGAGTACATGCATTTGTATATGAATGTGCAAGTGTATGCTAGTGTGTGCACGTGAGTTTGTGTGAAATTTATTTAAATACAATTGGAGCTGAATTCATTTTTAAATTAAAAATATAACAGATTTAATAAGCGAAATCTTTCCAAATAAGAAAGTAAAGAAAGAAGAAGATAATTTTTTAGAATCAACAAGCGACAAAATAATATAGTAACCAAAACAATGAAAGTTTTCACCGATTTTCTTCGATTTTATTGCCACAAAGTTACTTCAATATTCTTTAACCTGAAACAGATGTCATCCTTTTCATGTTTTTTTTTATTTATTAAATGGAGAGGACTAAGTCTTGCTTTAACCCTCTCTTCACTACAGTTATACTGAGGTTCAGCATATTTATATTAAGCCTTTAGCATTCATATTATTCTGTCACGTGATGTGATTGTTTATTTTTACATCGACATGGTAGGGTAAGTATGAGAGGCTAGATCTGGCTGAATTCAAGATAAAAACAGATCAACGCAGGGTTACAGTAGGAAACATTTGCCCAAAGTGCAGTGCAATGGAACTGAACTCAAAAGAACACGATTGAGACACAAACTTCTTATCCACACAGCCATGCCTGCTCCTATATTTATCTGTGAAAAATGACTCAGCATTACTGATCTAATGACAGGAATCATTTTGCTATTGATTTATCTGTTGCTATAAAACCAATATCCAACCCTTGCAAGAACAAAAGATGTGCAATAGAAAATGTTGCACAGCAGTAAAACTTGGAATTTGTCATAAGAGAGAAACATACACCTGGCTTAATTTTATTTAATATTATAGTATTATGGTTGTTGTTGTGGTTGATGTTATTTATTGATTCCAAGTACATGTGCACTAGATATTCTTTTTTTAATAATAATAACAATAATAATAATAATAATAATAATAATAATAATAATAGTAATATGGGTAGTTTTATTTTGAGCAGTTGGTGACAGAAATGATATAGCCGTATTTTCGAACGCTTTCGAGGTGTCTCTTTATGGTGGAAATGAAGGTTTGACGCGAGATCTTGGCTGCTTGTTGTTTGCAGCAGTGGCTGGAACGTTATAAAAGAGAGAAGAGTGGTGTCGTATATATTGAGATGAGCTTTGTTAGGGATGATAGCAAGTAAATCATTAATGCACAGGGGAAAGACAACTGGGGGTATATAAGTAATCTTAGTGCACAGCAAAATTGAAAACGTGTGATCGTACGAATTCACGATGGATGGGGCTAATAGGCAAACAGCGTATCCAGAAAATCCCAGTATCAGATATTGTCTAATGCTTTGCTGATGTCAATTAAAGATGTGTGACTGTTGTACAGTATGTGGATGAATGGTGGTTAGTCTCGATTAGATAGGAATCTGATGATGGCGCAGCGACAGTGGCAGTTGATTTGGAAGTGAGCAAAACATCAACACTGTTAAAGGAGACTGTGTGTCGATACGCGTGGGTGAAGATATTAATTGTTGCAGAATGAAGCAAATTTTAGTTAATAAGTGTTATAGATACAAACAGGTAGTTTTAGGGTTCTGTTTAAGCAAACAGACCCTCGATGCAATCTAGAGTAGCACATGTAAATGAAGAAATTATACAAGAAATCGAATGTTCTTTAATTAGAAAATAAGGGAAAAGATTTTTAGAGCAACTTGAAATTTACAGACCACGCGTTAATGTTCTCTTTACTCTTTACTCTTTTAATTGTTTCAGTCATTTGACTGCAGCCAT
>NC_068986.1:40434274-40436840 GCF_001194135.2 Octopus bimaculoides
TGCCACATAAAAAGCACTGGTAATGGTTCCACATAAAAAAACCCACTGATGCTGGTGCCACATAAAAGGCACTGGTGCTAATGTTACATAAAAAGCTCTGGTGCTGGTGCCACGTAAAAAGCACCCCAGTACACTGTAAAGTGTTTGGCATTAGGAAAGACATCCAGCTGTCGAGACCAGGTCAAAACAGACTATGGAACTTGATATGGCCCATGACCTTCCTAGTCCCTGTCCATGTCAAGCTGAGTGAACTGGAACAACATGAAATAAAGTGTCTTGCTCAAGAACACAACACATGGCCCAGTCTGGGAATTGAACTCGCAATGTCATGATTGTGAGCCTGATGCTCTAATTATTGAGCCATGTACCTTCATTATAGGGCTTCAAAATCTGGTGAAAAAGAAGAAGGCAATTATCTTCAAACTAGGAGCCTGACTTGAATGCTTTCAACAGAATAAACCAGTTATGGTGTTGTGCCATCAAGATACCAGTTATGGTGTTGTGTCACCCAGTAGCATAAGTCTGCCATCTAAAGCCTTGGTGGGATTTGACATAGGCATGGTAAGAGCTAGAACAAATACTGCAAGATATCCAGCCTAAGGGTCTTATGGTTCCACAAATTTCTCCTGCCTTTATTGGTATTTTTTTTTTTTTATCAACTGCTGATTATGAAGCCTGACTGTTCACTGGGCAACAACCTGCTTTGAAGACACCTGCAGGACAATCATTGCAGAGAAAACAAATAGGAGGGAAAGCAAGGACATTACAATCAGCCTTGACCAGTCTACCTTCTCATGCAGCCTCTGTGGTCATACCAGTTTGTCATGAATTGGATCCAGTGGGCATCACCAAGCCAGTATATATATATATGTCTGTGTATATATTTCTATTTCTATAGAAAGATAGATATCAAATTAAATACACAACCGAAAAAGCTACCTATAGTTTCATGCCATTATGTGTGTGTGTGTGTGTGTGTATACATATATGTAGTTGTTTAAACTTACATAGATACAGTCATACACCTGCATATATATATATATATATATATATATATATATATAAAAGCATTTGTATGTATCTGTATTTACAAACATTTGTACATGTGTGTGTGTGTGAAATGAACTGGATACTGTAGATTATTTGTGTTAGATGCAGAAACACCTAGAACATTCTCCAAATCCAACATATCTCCAATAATGAAACATGTGATCTGAGTCAGTAGAAACTGACTGGGGAGAACAGAATTTAAATAGCATTACATGCTTACATGCTGCAAAGCAAAAGATTGTGAACTTGATGCTCACATAGTGAATGTTCTGCTCACTCTAGTCAAATTAATCAACTTCTTTCTCTCATCCATGCTCTAAGTCTTGTCAGATTTTTAATTCTAGCGATACAGATGTGTGTCTTTTTCTCTTAATTTCTTTCTTTCCTTCTTACTTTCTTCCTAAACATCTCTTTTTTCTTTTTAGTTAGCTCTTTCTTATTTCTTTTGTTCCCTCTTTCTTGGTTCCGTTTGATCTAATTCTCTCTTTATTGCAGCAAATCTCTCTTATCTATCTAGCTACTTATTTTATTCAATTCATCCATAATTCTTTTATTAAACTCTTTCTCTATTGCTTTGTTTTTTTTCTTTACTTTTTTTTCTTCATAGTTTAATATTTTTATTCAGTAATTGTTGCTATATGTACAAATCAACTCTTGCTTATTCCTTAATGATTTAGGTTCCACCCTTGATTGATCTTAGGAATGACTCAAGTTAGATTCTGCATTCTTTAGATTAACCTCTGTCAACTCAAGGAACCAAAGATAACATTTAGCATGAAATGGTTCTGCTTATCATTGGAACTATCACAAGCAGACCATCACTGACAGCAAATATCAGTCACAAACTAATCCTTTTTGAGTTAACTGATCCCTGACCTTGATTCTGAACCTAACCCTCAACAAGTTGAGGGTATTCATAGGAGATTAGTTTTTAGAGGCAAACAGTGACAGAATAAATGATTTAGCAGATCACATGACATGGTTCTGTGGTTAACAAGTTAGCTTTACAACTATGTAATTTGATTTCGTCCCTCTCTATGATATCTTTAGCAAATATTTACTACCATAGTTTCTAGATTGCCAGTGCCTTGTGAGTAAAATTTAGTCGATGGAATCACATCACATAGATATCATTATCATATGTCTACAGACAGAATTTGTTGAGGCAGATTTTTTATGGCCAGATGCCCTTCCTGTGGCCAACCCATCAACTATCTCCAAGCAAGCTAACATTTTCTTTAAATCAGACATGTTTTTCACAGAACACCAGAAAGAATGACTTTGCTTATAAGACAGGGATGTTCATTTGCAAACATCAGACGATGTCTAGACAAGGGTATGCACATGCAAGTGCACAAACACCACACACATGACGAACCTCTTTCAGTTTCCGTCTACCAATTCAGTCGCAAGGCTTTGGTCAGCTTGGGGCTGTAGCAGAAGACAATTGCCCAAGGTGCCACACAGTGGAACTCAGCCCAAGAATGCACACACACACACACACACACACACACAC
>NC_068986.1:40436928-40441323 GCF_001194135.2 Octopus bimaculoides
ATATATATATATATATATACAAATAATAAATGAGTATATGCATATATACGTACATGTATGTACATACTTACATCTACCTGTAGATATAGATGCATGTCTGGGTACAGGACATTGCAAACAAAACGTAGGCAAAATGATAAACGAGTACAGAACACACACAGGCCACATAGAGAACATCTCCTTCATCAGCTACCCCCATTCTAACACAGGTGTTTCGAAGAGTTAGGGCAGGACGCATCGTTAAAATGGCTCTTCCCATGAACCACAAATTAAATTTAAATTAAATTTAATTCAAATTAAATTTGTAACGTGGAGGAATGTAGTGGCGGACAAAACAAAACAGAAAAACAAAACAGTGAGAACAAACAAGAAGGTTATACGGCCAGACGTGAAAAAAATATGTATGTGCTGAACATACATATATATATATATATGTGTGTGTGTGTGTGTGTGTGAAAAACATAAAAATTAATGAAAAATTGCAAATGAATTAGTTTCTATGTAGTATTTATTCCTCCTGTGTTACATAAACACTGTCTTGTCACTCTAACCATTATAGATTCAGCAAACCTGTAACCAGCTCATTGGGATCCTACAGCTTGCAAATGTATATGAAAGTAATGTCTAAAAAATTGATGATGAACAACTAATTTTGTAGGTAACTGTAACCCTTTCCTGCCAACTCATAAAAAGGAACTAAGCCCTCACATTGCATACTAGAGTTGAAATTAGACATGTATTTAAAGTTGTGAAAGGACTTTTCAGAGCTTCTGATTAGCTCCAGTTGTTTAGCTCAAAGTAAACACTTTTTAAAAAAATTTAGAATGTGTAGCACTATATCATTCAATGTATCTTACATTTTTTTATTTTTCAATTGCAGTATTTGGTTTGAGTGAAATTTGACTGTTATTTTCTTACCAGTTACCTGACTACATAGAGGTTTCTTTTTGGCTTTGCTTTAACCCATTTATTACAATATTTCTGTTGAAGTACACTACCTTTGTTTCAATTAAGTTTGATAATAATGAAGAATTTATTAAAATAACTTTGTCATTATTAAGCCTGTGTTCAGATCATATATTAATATGAAAATCTGATGGAAAGTTTTTAATTCAGATTGCTTTAATACAAGTAGTAACAGATACCCAGGTATAGTCTCAGGCAATTTGGTATCAAAAGGGTTAGCTCTAATTTCATAAACAGATGATTAATAAAATTTCCTTTAGATACAATGGCAGTCTATTGCAGGTAACATTACCAGATGATTTGATTCCTTTTCTTGACAGTTTGGTGAACTGAGGCACATAAAAGAATTAGGAAAACTGCCAAAATACATAATGAAATGTCTACAGTGGATTTGAACTAACAAAAAAGCCTGTGAGCTGGCAGTTCAATATTATATCTATTTGTTCCTCTTCTGTGTTATTGATCAATACATAATGGTTAAGCTATGTCAGGTTTTTTCTGAGACGGTCTTACATAGGACAAGTTTATATCTAATAAAACATGGCAAAGGTTTTACCAGTCCATGCCATCAATCCTACTTTCTAAATTCTTCAATAAACTAATTTGAACTTTATGTTGCCAATAACCATACACAAAACTGCCAAAGAGTAACACTTAAGTTTGTCATACATACATACATACATATATATAAGACGAGGAATAAATAATTGTCATAACATATTTTTCTTTGTAAAGAATAAAAAGTTTTGAATGGTACAACAATTTACTACAATAAGGAAAAAATATTTAATGACCATTATTTATGCCTTTGTCTTGTATATCCCTGTGTAAAAACCTGTATAACTGGAACACAACCATAGATTTACAATATAGAATGGTGATGAACTATGACCTCAGACCTCAAGTTATGTGAAGTCTTTACTAATCTAAACAATATTGTTAGCATCGTGTACTAACAGAGATCTTATAAAGTATTATACCCGGATTGATAATCTTTTACTAATAACTGTGTGTGTGTATTATAATTTTCATGTTTAGCTTTTACCAAGGTGATTGGGCACTACTAATTATCATTTGAATATATTCGACTGTTGGTACTGTGCTGTTTTCATGACAAAAGACACTTAAAATTTCTATATCTCAGTTTATTATTTGAATATATGTAAATAGGTACCGAATAGGAGAGTACTGTCTTTAGATGGGTAGAATTGGGTTTGAGTATTTAATTAGTCTGCAGTGCATATGATCTTCTGAAACTGTCAAATGTGATATTGCAGCTGTTGTCGTTTAACTACAAGTCAGCCCTAACCAAACAGATGATCGATCGGAAACATTTTTGCCAAGATTATTCTATCTTATTATTAGACATAGTGTATTTAGAACTACATTTTCCAAAATGTTTTTCTGTTTCTGAAGATACTGGGACTTCATCTGATAGTAATTTAACTGTCATTTCTAAAAGGTTGAATGGCATAGTAGAGGTTCTCTCATGATTTATTCAAAAGCCGATTCCTCTTTCAACCATTGAACTTTACGGAAATTAGAAATTCAAATTGTGAATAGCAATTGAAACTCTTTTATGGATGTATTTTAATTGATTTTGAAAATAATATGAATTTGGAAGGGTTTCCTAAAATAACTGATATCATTAAACTGGATGCCAAGAGCATTACTTAACAGTTCTTACTTGTATAAGAACTGTATAATGTGAAGTTGTTGTTTTTGAAAATGAATACATTAGGCACTGGTTTGGCTGTATGGTTAAAAAGCTCACTTTGTGACCACGTGGTTTTGGGTTCAGTCCCACCACACAGAGCTTTAGACATTCTTTTAATATAGGCCCAGCTCAATCAGTGCTTTGTGAGTGAATTTAGTAGGTAGAAACTGTGAGGAAGCTCAGTCATGCGTGTGTCTGTTGGTACACAAAAAAAAACAAACAAGAAAGTCCAGTTAAAAAAATAAAAAATACAATTGGAAGAAGTATATATATATATATATATATATATATATATATAATGTCCGTTTTCCATGCTGGCATGGGTCAGATGGTTTGACCAGTGTTGGTAAGACCTGGGGCCACTCCAGGCTCCATTTCCTGTTTTGGCATGGTTTCTACAGCTGGATGCCCTTCTTAATGCCAACCATTCCACTAAGTACTGAATGTTTTTTATGTGGCACAAGCACCAGTGCTTTCTGTGTGGTACCAACACCAGTTTAAATTCTGCTGTGGCAGATGGGTATATTTGTATATTGTGTAGTCCCACCCGTGCTAGCATGGAAGGCAGATGTTAAACGATGATGATGTGCGTCTGTCTGTCTGTCTTTGTCCCCATCACCACCACTTGACAACTGGTGTTTGTTTGTTTACATCCCTGTAACTTAGTATCTCGGCAAAAGATATTAAATAGAATAAGTTCTAGACTTGAAAATAAGTGCTGGGTTGATTTATTCAACTAATTCTTTCAAGGTGGTCCTCTACCATGGCTACAGTCCAATGACTGAAGCAAGATATAAAGAAGACAAATGGGCTTTCAGGTTGGCTAGTTAGTATCAGGAGTTTTAATAGGTAATATACGCATAACATAATCGGAGGTTGGGGTATGTGATCAGAAATTTGCTTCATAACCACATTGTTTCAGGTTTGGTGTTGCTGCGTGGCACCTTGTGCAAATGTACTATTATAGCCTGGGGCTGACCAAAACCTTGTGAGGGGATTTGCTTGATGGAAACTGAAAGAAACCTGTTGTATATATTTGTGTGTGTGTATGCTGGTGGCTCGTAACAAGCTCCCATTACACTCTTGGAATGGTTAATGTCAGGAAGGGCATCCAGCTGTAGAAACCATGTAAAATCAGATTGGAACCTGGTGTAACTCTTCAGCTTAGCAGTTTCAGTCAAACCGTCTAACCCATACCAGCATGGAAAGCAAACACCAAATGATGATGATGACGATGATTGACACACATATATATATATATATATATATATAAAATGTGTGTTTTTGTGTCTGTATTTGTCCCCCAATTCCACCACTTGTCAGCCAGTGCTGGTGTGTTTACATCCCTGTAACTTGGCAGTTCAGCAAAAGAGACTAAGAGAACAAGTACCAAGCATTAAAAAGAAAAAAAGTTAAATAAGTACTGGGGTCAATTTGTTCAACTAAAACTCTTCGAGGCAGTGCCCCAGCATGGCCACAGTCTAATGACTGAAACAAGTAAAAGACAAAAGACAACTTTGTCTTGGAATCACTAAGCCACCATCTCACCTTAAAATCTATTTGTTGTTGGAATGAATAAATAAATAAATAAATAAATAAATAAATAAATCATTAAATAAATATAAATTAACAGTCCCCCTTATTGAAGCCTGCTGCTTCAAAAATACGATTTATAGAAACCAGGCATTATCAATTTGTTTTTGTATTTATTG
>NC_068986.1:40441841-40443124 GCF_001194135.2 Octopus bimaculoides
AAAAAAAAAAAAAAAAAAAAGCTGAGCATTCATTTTTAGTTGTGTTGATTTTATTGGCAACCATTGGTTCCCTTCTAATACCACCACCACCACCACCACCACCTTTGTAAAGAGGTTAGCATTCTGCATTAATATAAATGACTAAATGAAATGAAACAAAACGAGATTCCCTGTGGTTATATCTACATTCTGCTAGATATAGCAGTCGAATCCTTCTTAAATTACACTCTACACTCATGGAATGGTGCAGGGTCACATCCAAATTATGTAGCGCCTGAGAGATGGACAGGATGGTCTTGATTAGAACACTTTTGATTATAGACCTGGTTAGCCAAATTGACCTGAGGCTAAACAATATACATGATTGGTAAAAAAAAAAAAAATACCAATTGGTCACTTTCATCCTAATATTTATGGCCAGCTATCAATCTGAAGTATATACATTAGCTTGCTTTGTAACCAGATGACCTTGAGTTCGGTCCCACTGCATGACACCTTGAGCAAATATCCTTTTTCTACTATAGCCTCATGTCAATCAAAGCTTTGTGCCTGGATTTGGTGGATGTAAACTGAAAAGAAGCCAGCTGTCTATATGTATATGCATGTGTCTATATATATGTGTATCTTCATGTTTGTCCCTCACCGCTACTTGACTAGTGTTGGTTTGTTTACATCCTTGTATCTTAGTAGTTCAACAATGAACACCTGTAAAATAAGTATTAAGCTGAAAAAATAATAAGTACTGGGGGCAGTTTGTTTGGCTAAACCCTTCAAGGAAGTACCCCAGTATGGCCACAGTCCAAAGACTGAAACAAACAAGCAAAAGATAAGATATATGATACATATTTCTGCTTCCCATGGCTACTGTGAAAAAGGTTATTCTGGTATTTCGGTTCGTACTATTTATTTAGTATTAATATATTTATGAAAGCTCATCAGCTAATCCTTACCTACCCGACCTGGTTAACACCCACATGAATTTTCTTCACAATCTGCCATCCTGGGATCAATCACACTTGACATTGATGTCAGCTGATATTTACAGCACCAGTTGACATAGCTGAATATTTCATTAGTTCAAACCTATATGCTACTGTATAAAGTTACAGCCAGACTATTCTCTCTATTCTAACAAACAGGCTTACCAATTCTGTTCTCTTAGTTTAACAACTATTTTTCCATACTCAATGGATTTCATGGTTAACTCTGTCTGCTGAACTGAACGTTTTTTTTGTTTGTTTTTTTTCCTCTAATTTTCTTCTTTTTTTTTTTTTTTTTTTTTT
>NC_068986.1:40443134-40447353 GCF_001194135.2 Octopus bimaculoides
TTTTTTTTTTTTTTGTTTATTTATGGTTGGATACCTTCTTAGACATAAAGCACTGCGTCAGAAAAGAGGTGTTGCCATTCCAGGTCAAAGGTTTTCTTTATATATATATCCCTATTAGTCTGTAGACTCTTACTGCTTTATAATTAGCTTCATTTCTTGAAAGACAATTTAAATATTTTTTTGTCAGGCTAATAATATTCTCGATTTAAACTTTGAATTCCACATGTTCAGTTCTGGATTATTTTTCAGTTTAACCTCTTTATTATTGTACATTACTCAACTAGACACCACATAGATCTGACACTTCATGTCATTAACAAGAAAGGAGGGCCTAGAGAATTAGTACACTGACAGATTTCAAGTCCACAGAAAGCCAGTGGTTAAAATTTAACACATGAAGAAGAGTCTAACAGTAACTTTCTCTGACCATCTCTCTCTCTCTGTCTGTCTGTCTCTCTCTCTCTCACATACACACGCACACTTCCACTATTAATAGATATAAAGCAGCTGGCATTTACATCAATCAATCCTCTTGTCAGTTTTTCTTATAGGTATTGTAGTGGGGGGGGGGGGCTGTTGTTCTGATTAGGGAATATGATTTGAGAAAACAATGTGATCTGATCAAATCTCCTGAAATTCTATACTGTTCTGGCAGTTAAGTATCCTTTGGCAGACCCAGTTCTGTTATTAATAAAATTAATCTACATACCAACTAATTAAGGTGAAAACAGCTTGCAACTCAATAATGCCTGAGCAAATAATTATCTGATAACCAAGACTTTAAAGTTCTTGGGTATTTGTACCCCTAATGAAGCTTTTTGCAGGCATTGTTGGTGTTTCTGTAAGCTAAATAATTGTTAGAAGCTAAATGACTATGAAGTTAAGGTGTTCAACTATGAATCAGATGGGCTTCAATACTAACTTTATATTGTCCCTTCTGGCAAGACTCGTACATTACTCAGTTTGCATAACAACTGTGCCTTCCGGTTTTTACCTACCAGTTAATTAGGGACAAGAAAGGAATCAGCTTGTTAAAACAATTACTCTAAAAATATGTATACATTTTAATATGCAACAACAGCAAAACAAAGAACAGCTCAGCCATGTAAATATGCTCAAATGATAGGTGCAGGCATGGCTGTGTGGTAAGAAGTTTACTTCCCAACCACATGGTTCTGGGTTCACTCCCACTGCGTGACACCTTGGGCAAGCATCTTCTACTAGTATAGCCTGAGGCTGACCAAAGCTATGCAAGTGGATTTGATAGATGGAAACTGAAAGAAACCCATCCTGTGTGTATGTTTGTGTGTCTTTGTGTTTGTTCCATCACCAGCAGTTCAACAAGGCCTGAAATTTCAGGGGAGGGGAGGGGATGAGTTGATGTAACTGACTACAGTGCTTGACTGGTACTTATTTTATTGACCCTAAGGGGATAAAGATGACCTCAACAAAATAAAAACAATTCATTCTACTATAGGTACAAGGCCTGGAATTTTGGGAGAGGGGGCTAGTTGATTACATCAAGTTCAGTACTCAGTTAGTGCTTATTTATTGACCCTAAAAGAGTGGGATGAAAAGTCAACCTTGGTAGAATTTGAACTCAGCATAAAACCTGAAGAAATACCATTTTGTATCTTGTCCAACATGCTAACAATTCTGTGATCTCACTGTCCTAATGATAATAATGGTTTCAGATTTTGGCACAAGGCTAGCAATTTTGGGGGAATGGCTAAGTCAAGTACATCAACCTCATTGTTCAGTTGGTACTTATTTTATCGACCCTGAAAAGATGAAAAGTAAAGTCAGCCCTGGCTGTATTTGAAGTCATAATAAAGTTGGAAGAAATGCTGCTAAGCATTTTTTTCCAGCATAGTAATGATTCTGTCAGCTCACCAATAATCAACCCTTGTACTTGACTGGTACTTTTATGATCTCCAGAGGAAGGAATTGTATCCCAAAATGCCAATAGCCAAAACAAATAATCATCCATTTTCCTCTTGGCAATAAAAGTACTTTCTTTTGTAGGCACAAGACTAGAAATTCATAATGAAGGAACAGACAGTTAATCACATCAACTTATGATACTTGATTGGTACCTTTATTCATGATTCCCCGAGAAATGGAAGGTGAAGTTGATATTGGTGAGATTTGAACTTAGAATGTTAAGAGTTGGAACAAAACATTTTGTCCAGTGGCATAAATGATTCTACCAATCCACAGCACTTAAGAATCACAACCACCACCCAATAATAATATGATATAACCCACACAACACATTCTCTATACAATCACCACCCAATAAAATAACACAATCTTATCGACACTTGATACTGTATATACATAGCATATCCCTCACATCACTAACAACTCTACTTATTCTACACATTTACTACCCTGCATTATAATAACACAGCCTACACATCACATACCCTATGCCAGCATTTCCCCAAATGGGCTTCCCTGGAACCCTACTGGTCTGTGAGGTCACATAAGTTCTGTGAGAAGTAGTGATAAATAGGCTAATTATATGCAAATGTATTTTTGAGTTATTTTTGTGTTTAATTCTAAATTTATTATTTTATTATATACTCCATGCAAGCATGGCTGTATGGTTAAGAAATTTGCTTTCCAACCACATGGTTTCAGGTTCAGTCCTACTGCATGGCACCATGGACATGTTTTCTTTTATAGCCCTGGGCTGACCAAAGTTTTGTGAGTGGATTTGGCAGACAGAAAGTGAAATAAACCCATCTTATATGTGCATGCATCTATGTTTACAGGCCATAATCTTGTGACCAAGGCAACACTTGTGTATATTGAGACAAGAAGGAAGTCTCTACATTGTTGTTCTTGTTCTACTGGAAATAACAGCCAAATTGCCTATAAATCATGCCCTACCATCTTAAATATGGTTACATTAGATAATGTGGTCCTGGGCTCTCTGCACAGAGAAAAAAAATATGTGTGGTCATAGTTGAAATGCCTCTATTCATAGGTGTGTTTGGTTAACCCATTAGTATTTAAGCTGGCCATATCCAGCCAAAATAATCTTTCTCTTTTCTCTTTGAACAAGTCACATCCAGCCTTTCACACTTACCCTACAATATTCTAAGACTATGCAATCACATTATTGAAATTTAAAGAATACATGGTAATGCATAACTAGTTCAAATCAATGTGAATAAACATGCATTACATTTGACAGTTTAATCTACATGCTAAAGGGTTAAGGCTGGCCTGTAGCTAAACAAGAATGTACTTAAGCCATTCACTCCCTATGGGAACATAGACCATCTGCAACTTTTCTCCTCTGTTCTTGACCATAGGCTGTCTTTTCCTCTCTCAGGACTTTTTGTTTTTGAATTGTCATCTATGCTTCTGTAATTTTGCCTTTTCTTAGGTAAGGGGGTTGGCCTTATGCAAACCCATTTTCATCTCTGAGAAGAGAGAGGTCCACCCATATCAATTTAGCCTCTGTCTTTTGACCTATCCACCATGGATGGCTCTACCAGAAGCATGCAATCAGTTGTCATAACTCTCAGCGTCAGTTAGGCATGCGAGCCATCACACTGCAACGAGAACTGGACTTTGTGGTGGTGAACAACAATAATAACAGCAACAACAATAACTTTTATATTCTCCCTCTTGGAAGAAAAACAAGAGTTTGAAATGTTTACTCAGTTTCACTCATCACAAATCAACTCAACAAAATAGCAAATTCTTCTGTGTAAACTATGAGGGGGTGCTGAAAAGAAGTCCTGTAAAAGAACTCGGAAGGTTGGCCCATCCAACCAGGCCTTTCACAATCCCTGTAAAAGGACTCAGAAGGTTAGGCAACCAACCAAGCCTTTCACAATCAATACTCGTAAAACCAGGAACTTGTCAGCACCCTTTTATATCCTACATAAATAAGAATAAGTACTAGGCTTACAAAGAATAAGTCCTGGGGGCGATTTGCTTGACTAAAGGCGGTGCTCCAGCATGACCGCAGTCAAATGACTGAAACAGATAAAAGAATATATATATATATATATATATAAGTTCAAAAAAAGGAAAAAGACAAAAAACAATAACAACAACATGAGGACGTGATATAGATAGTGTTACTAGACGCTCGGGAAAGGAAAGAGAGAGAGAGTATGACGTTTCGAGCGGAGCTCTTCGTCGGAAACAAGGAAAGTTCAAAGAAGGGAAAAACGGAGGA
Source organism: Octopus bimaculoides (assembly GCF_001194135.2). Taxonomy (NCBI): domain Eukaryota; kingdom Metazoa; phylum Mollusca; class Cephalopoda; order Octopoda; family Octopodidae; genus Octopus; species Octopus bimaculoides. The sequence continues at coordinate 40,447,339 of NC_068986.1, forward strand.
AGGAGATGTTTCTAT
>NC_068986.1:40448423-40460246 GCF_001194135.2 Octopus bimaculoides
ATATATATATATATATATATATATATATATATATATATATATATATATATATATACACACACATATATATATATATACACATGTATGTATATATATTCATGTATGTATATACACGTATGTATATGTGTGTGTGTGTGTGTGTGTGTACGTACATGCATGAAAAACATGTGCAACGTATGCATATCTGTGTGTGTGCGTGTATCTATCTATCGTGTGTAGTTGTGTTTGAATATTGCATGCAATGGTATCCTCTGACCTCATGTGAATTTGCACACACACACACACACACACACACACACACACACACACACACACACACACACACACACACACACACACACACACACACACACACACACAGGCAAAGAGAGAGAGACAGAGAGAAAGCACGATGTTTAAAAAGAACAAGTAAATGGATTCCAGTCTTCATCTTCCTCTCAGCCACTTGGAGAATAATATTTTAACACAGCGAAGATCTCTTTTGATGTGCCGCCAGATCAGTTGGCTCTTTCCTTCAATTCTTTGTTTCCTGTTAGCTTGGTTTGCTTTGTTGTATTTGGGCGGCGATGCTGATGGATGTTGTTGTTGTTGTTGTTTCATGTTCATGTTTTATTTTGGTATATATATTTTTTATATATTTTAAGTATCTGTTTTTGACACCACTCTTTCTTTTTGTGTTTTTGTTTTCTGTCCTTTCTTTGGAACTGATGCTGGTTTTTTTTCCTTTTTTCCTCTTTTTTTTTTTCGCCAGGAATGCTGAATAGAACTTTTCTACAATAGTTTCATGTTTACTTTTTCTGTTTTGTACATATGTGTAGCTGTGTGTATGTTCATATGCGTGTGTGTGAATATGAAGTTTCTATTCATTACAATGTCACCATCATTTGTCACCCTTGTGGCAAAATATTATTATTATGTAGGCAGCGATCCTGCAGAATCATTAGCACGCCCGGTAAAATGCTTAGTGGCATTTCGTTTGTCTATACGTTCTGGGTTCAAATTCCACCGAGGTTGACTTTGCCACCCACCCTTTCAGGGTCGATAAATTAAGTATCCTGGGTTCAATGTAATCGACTTACCCCACCCACAAAAATTTCAGGCCTTGTGCCTATAGAAGAAAAGATTATCATTATTATTATTATTATTATGAAGGCTGTAAAATGCTTAGCGGTATTTCGTCTGCTGCTACGATCTGAGTTCAAATTCTGCCAAGTATCTTGCACAATTGTTCTGTAACAGTTTATCCTATTCTGAAGAATGCATATGGTAGGATTGGATTTCCAAGCTCAAGACGTAATCTTCATTATTAACCCTTTAGCATTCAGATTATTCAGTAAAATGTGATGTTTATTTATTCACATTTTAAAAAAATTAATCATGGATTATCTTACAGCTTCGAGTGTTTGAGGATGTGATTGTTTATTTTTAGATTAATATCACAGGCTAGGTATGAGAGGCTGGATCTGGCCACATCATAGCCATCATCATCATCATCATCATCATTTAGCATCCATTTGTCCATGCTGGCATGGGTTGGCTGGTTTGACCAAGGCTGGTAAGCTGAGGGACTGCACCAGACTCCAGTCTGATTTGGGTATGGTTTCTACAGCTGGATGCCCTTCCTAACGCCAACCACTCCAAGAATGTAATGGATGCTTTTACATGCCAGTGGCAAGGGTGCCATTTGTATGACACCGGTATTTGCCATGGTTACAATTTCACTTAGCTCACCTCCAAACTAAAACAGGTAGAATATTTGGGCCAGATATAGCCAGCTTAAATGCTAATGAGTTAATACGTTGTACACACAGCCTTCAATATCAAGGTTCATCTGGAAGGCAGTGAGTTGACAGAATCATTATTGTGCTGGAAAAAAATGCTGAATTACATTTTTTCCAACTTTATGTTCTGAGTTCAAATGCTACCAGAGTTTACTTTGTTTTTCCTCATTTTGGGGTCGATAAAGTAAGTAAGTACCATGGAGGCACGTGGCTTAGTGGTTAGGGTGTTGGCATCATGATCATAAGATTGTGGTTTCGATTCCTGGACCGACCAGGCGACGCGTTGTGTTCTTGAGCAAGACACTTCATTTCACGTTGCTCCAATCCACTCAGCTGGCAAAAATGAGTAACGCTGCGATGGACTGGCATCCCATCCAATTGGGGAACACATACGCCATTGAAACCGGGCCCATGAACCTGGTTAGGCTTTAAAAGGGTGCATTTATTTTTTTATTTTTAAAGTAAGTACCAGTTGAACACTGAGATTGATGTAATCAACTTGCCTCCTCCCCTTAAAATTGCCGGCCTTGTACCAAAATTTGAAACCAGTATTAAGGTCCATCTTCTTATGGTACTTATCTAATCAGTCAATCTGAGCTAGTTACAATTCAGTATCAGGGAGTGGCGTATGCTACCATGGACTCTTCTTTGATATCCATTCTCTCAATTCAACTACCTTTGATTCTCATCTGGTATAAACATCATTTATAAGAAAAGGCTTCAATGTCATCACTCAATTTGCAAGAAATAGCTGCTAAACATCCCTCACATTACACCCTTGTGGGGTGTCTGGTCATAATACATGGTGTGCTTTGCTTTATGCGGAATCCGATAACAATTATGATTATGGGTTTGTGGGTTATTAATCATAAGTTTGTATGTTGTTTGATCTTATGATTATGGGTTTCTAGGGTCTCTTACCAGAGAGTTTGTTGGTGTCTGATGATAAGGCTTAGAAAGTGTCTAATCATAACATTGTCTATCGCTCCTACCCTTCTCTTCCTCATTTTCCTATACTCTTCACTCTCTTTTACTCTTTTACTTGTTTCAGTCATTTGACTGTGGCCATGCTGGAGCACCGCCTTTAGTCAAGTAAATCGATCCCAGGACTTATTCTTTGGATGCCTAGTACTTATTCTATCAGTCTCTTCTTGCCGAACCGCTAAGTTACAGGGATGTAAACACACCAGCATCGGTTGTCAAGCGATGTTGGGGGGACAAACACAGACACACATACACAGACATATATATATATATATATATATATATATATATATATATATATATATATATATATATACATATATACGACAGGCTTCTTTCAGTTTCCGTCTACCAAATCCACTCACAAGGCTTTGGTCAGCCTGAGGCTATAGTAGAAGACACTTGCCCAAGGTGCCACGCAGTGTGAATGAACCCGGAACCATGTGGTTGGTAAGCAAGCTACTTACCACACAGCCACGCTTGCACCTATAAATATGTATATAAATGTGTGTGTGTGTAGGTGCACACACCAGTGTATATTTGTATTTTATAGGCTTGTTTATGTATGTACATGCGTTTGTAATATTGGTTTCAAATTTAGGCACAAGGCCAGCAAGTCCAAGGGAAGGATAAATCGATTACATTGACCCCAGTGCTCAACTGGTACTTTATTTTATTGACCCCCCCAAAAGGATGAAAGGTTGGATTTGAGCTCAGAAGGTGCAGACAGATGAAGCATTTTGCCTGGGATGCTAATGTTTCTGCCAGCTCATCAACCCTGTATGTGTTTGCAATATTGTATGTTACACTAAGACATTACCACACTGGACAAAATGCTTAGTGGCATTTCTTCTATCTGAACGTTCTGAGTTCAAATTCCACTGAGATCGACTTTTGAGGTTGATAAAATAAGTACCAGTTAAGCACTGGAATCAATGTAATCAACCAGCCCCCTCCTCCAAAATTTCAGACTTTGTGCCTGTAATAAAAAGGAATATTATATGTTACACTCACACACATAGATTCGCACTCATTATAATGTCAGTTTGGTACAGTCATTAATTTACAGACTTCTTCTGTATATTTTTGCAATTATCTCTCATTCTTTTATTCTTGCTCAATATGCTTTAAGCTATTAAACAAGTATTCTTTATGTTTCAAATTTTTAATTTTCATTCTGAATGCAAACTCTCCCACTGAGATTCATGAAGTGCCTCCAACCTTGCAGAGGTTTCACCATCCAGTCTCAAGGAAATGAAATGAAAAGTTTAGTGTTTTCCTGTTATGAGTGTGGTGGTGGTGGTGGCGACGACGGTGAAGGTGGTGGTGGTGGGGTGACTGAAGAAAAAGACAAATCAAAGAGTAAAATTTCATTATTTCCATGGTTTTTAATTAACTTCCATTTGTTATTACTTTCAACTCTGACTTGAAACCCCCAACAGCTTTTATTATTGCATGAGGTGTTTCACAATTACATACTTAGGTTCTTTTATTATATATATATATATATATATATATATATCTTACAAGGGTCAGACACAGTGCTTCGTGATGTTTCTTCTGGCTCTTGACATTCTGAGTTCAAATTCTGCTGAGGTTAACTTTGTCTTTTGTCCTTTTAGGGGTTGATAAAATAAGTACCAGTTGAACTAGTAGGTGCTGGTGCCATGTAAAAATCACTGGTGATGGTATCATATAAAAAGTACTGGTGTTAGTGCCACATAAAAAACACTGGTGATGTTGCCATGTAAAAAGGACTGGTGATGGCGTCATGTAAAAAGCACCCAGTACGTTCTGTGGAGTGGTTGGCATTAGGAAGGGTATCCAGCTGTAGAAACAAAGCCAAAACAGACTATGGAATCTGGGGCAGTCTCTGACCTTGCCAGTTCCTGTCAAGCTGTCCATCCATGCCAGCATGTTAGACGTTGATGATGATGATGAGCGTGAGCATAGGGGTTATTGACTAACACCCTCCTCTAAAATTGCTGGCCTTATATCAAAATTTGAAACCATTATGTGGTTGTATGATTAAGAAGTTTAATTTCTAGCCACATGATTTGGGGTTCAATCCTACTGAGTGACATCTTGGATGAGTGTCTTCTACTATAGCCCTGAGCTGACCGAAGGCTTGTGAGTGAATTTGATAGATGGAAACTTAAAGAAACCTTACTTCATTAAATACCCCCCTCCACTTGACAACTGTATTGGTTTGTTTGCATTCTTGTTACTTAACACTTCAGTAAAAGAGACTGATAAAGTAATTCCCAGGTTTTAAATAAGAATAACAAATACAGGAGGCAGTTTTTTTTTTCTTTTTTTTTTAAGGCAATGCCTGAGCATGTCTGCAGTCCAATGACTGAAACAAGTAATATATAAATGATATATGGGTGCCTTTTTATGTATCACCAGCGTTAGCCACAAGCACAATTTCACGTAGCTTGACATATCTCCTCAAGCACAACAAATTGCCAGAAGTCTCAGTTACTTGTTATTGCCTCAATGAGACTCAACAACCAATGATCACACAGTGTTTGTTTAAAAGCAAAATCGGATCTATTTTAAAACGGGGGCCACATTTTTCATTAATGTTTTACGTAGTGTTTTTGGTACGGAAAGACTTTCAAACTTCGTATACTTATCTATTTTGTGTTACAGAACAGAAAAATATTTTTGTATTCGAATTTATTTCATGTAAAAAATTGTCTTATTTCGATAATTTCAACCAATCACTGACAAGTATTCAGTTGTTTACATTTACTCCTTTGGCTGATTAAGCGATGTAAAGCGTATTTAATCTCCATACCTTCGTTTTATTTGCTTTTTTCATTTTAAATTTGCTTTAACCCTAACCCTAACCCTAACCGTAGGGTTAGGGTTAATTGTTCCAGAATCGTTTGTTTATGTAGTCGGCACTTAATGTATATCGGCTGAATGGACGTCAGTGATTGGTTGAAATTACAGAAATACGACAACTTTAACATGGAATAAGTTATGGATTTCTTTTTTTTTTTAAGAAGACTAAGAGAAAAGGATGTTTTATATGACACATTCTACCAGTGTTCCAAGTTTCAAAGTGTTTCGTTAATAAAAAATGTGGCCCCCGTTTTAACAAAGATCCGCAAAATCTTATGGAATGAGGCGTGGCTGTGTGCAGAGCTGCATTAGCAGCATTATAGGCCCCTGGGCAAATCGGTGTACTGGGCCCTATAGTATATATTTGTTGGCAACAAGCCACTACATGCATAGATCAGAATTTGGTCCCTAAACTCCTAGGAAACTGCTCAGTGTGCCCATGTTTTAAGATGATATTGGCTGTGTGGTAAAAAGTTTGCTTTTCAGCTACATTGCTCTAGGTTCAGTGTGGCAAAAGAGACTGATATAATATGTACCAATAATTTAAAAAATAAGTTCTGGGATCAGTTTGTTTGACTAGGCCCTTCAAGATGATATTCCAGCATGGCTACAGTTCAGTGATTGAAACAAGTAAAAAAATAAAGATGAAGTTGACCTCAGCAGCATTTGAGCTCAGAGCATAGAGGGTCAGAACATGTAACATGAGATATTTTATCCAATACTCTAATGGCTCTACCAATTTGCTATTTATTTAACTCTAATGACATCAGCCTGCCATTGACCACCCCTGGCTTAATGATACGGACTCCTCGTTTTTAATTTTCAGCATTTAAACCAGCTATATCTGGCACAGATATTCTAACTGTTTTATGTTCAAACTGGCTAAACCCAGCCTCTCACACCTACCCTTCAAAGCCATTCTGAAATTAAATAAGCACATTATCAAAATCTTCAAGCTACGAAATAATGCATGATTAATTCAAAACACTGGGAATAAACAAACATTACATATGACAGAGTAATCTAAATGCTAAAAGGTTTAAAGTAGTCTAAATTAAAAATTTCCAACAAAATTTCATGTTAACTATTGCTTTAAACACTGACTTAATAATAACAAAATTATTCCACTAAATTCTTCATTATTTTGAAAATTAATTGAAGCAAAAGCAGCCACTTCAACAGAAATGTAGTAACAAAAGGCCTAAATGTTAACAACTGAAATAAACTAGTTAATCAGATTTTGTTTCATTCAAATTCTGCAGATTTAGTCAAGAATAAATTCTGTTGCAACATTAAACTGATTAGCTTCATTGTCTTTTGCTTGTTTTGGTCAGTGGACTGTGGCCTTGTTGGAGCACTACCTCAAAGGGTTTAGTCAAATAAATTGACCCCAGTACTTTTTTTTATATTTTTGCCTATTGTTCGTTCTATCAGTCTCTTTTTACCAAACTGCTAAGTTAACAGGATGTAAACAAACCAAGACTGGTTGTCTAGCAATGATGAAGGACAAACACGAAGACACACACACACACATATCCAAGGTGCCACACAGTGGGACTGAATCCAGGACCATGTGGTTGGGAAGCAAACTTCCTACTACACAGCCAAAACTTAGACATATATGTAAAATTATTATATTCTATTTACTCTTTTACTCTTTTACTTGTTTCAGTCATTTGACTGCGGCCATGCTGGAGCACCACCTTTAGTCGAGCAAATCGACCCCAGGACTTATTCTTTTGTAAGCCTAGTACTTATTCTATCGGTTTCTTTTGCCGAACCGCTAAGTTACGGGGACGTAAACACACCAGCATCGGTTGTCAAGCAATGTTGGGGGGACAAACACAGACACACACACACACATATATATACATATATACGACGGGCTTCTTTCAGTTTCCGTCTACCAAATCCACTCACAAGGCTTTGGTCGGCCCGAGGCTATAGTAGAAGACACTTGCCCAAGGTGCCACGCAGTGGGACTGAACCCGGAACCATGTGGTTGGTAAGCAAGCTACTTACCACACAGCCACTCCTATTTATTTGTAAGGAGTTAGTCAAAGGAAGAAAGACTATGCTCTCATGACTTTTTTCAAGACCTCCAAGACTAGTGGGACTAAAAGAGGAACTTATATACTGACAAACCTGGTACAAGTGTTTTACAGCAGAATGGATTCTGCTAAAGGTACCCAAGGGTCAGGTGTTAATGTTAAGCAAGGCGATATATTTAGACTACCCCCTTAAAAAAGAAGATAAAAACTCTAGAAAGTGGTTCTTTTTGTAGGTCCCTATAAATCTATCAAAGATGACTCACAACATTTTAGTGAACTCCAGGATATAGCGAAAAAACATAGGTCTAAAATACTCTGTTGTGGGATTGAACTAGTAACCATCTAGTTGTAAAGTGAACTTCTTAATCACACAACCACGCTTCCACTGAGTTTGTACTTTAGCTATTAATGATTACCAATTCCAGATTTAGATTCAACATTTATGGAATAGAAAGAAAAAAAAATGAACAGAAATTAAAAGGGAAGAAAAAATTATGAAATATATCTGTCTTTAAGTTTATTAAGGTATTTCACAAGACAATTAATTAGTTTAAGATATATTTTAATTATATGGCTGTGAAAAAAAAAAAAATTGAATCTTTATCTATTTCCTCATTTATTTTTGTTACTTTTTCTGCCTGAAAATAGCAGAGATTTCTTGAAATAGATCTTAGGAAAGAAATACTTTGCTTATTAAAATTCAAAACAGGTATGTTTCAGTTACTAAATGAATGTATGTTGGTGTATAATGTAAGAAAATGAAAGAAACAAAAACCTGTTAGTAAACAGATGTTGATGAAGATATATGCTAATTGGCTCTAACTAATTTTCTGTTAGCGTTGTGTTATTTTATTTCGTTTTCATGATGGCATAGACAGATATAGAACGCTTCTTAAAGTGGAAACATACAGAATTTGGTTGAGATGATGATGATGGTGATGGTTATGGTGATGATGATTACTTTAAATTACTTTAGTAATGCCTATATATGATTGATGCTAGTTTGTATTGTAATGAGGGTAGCAGATGTCTGTGATAGTAACTGAGCTGATAGTTTGTATCCTATCATTTGCATCATACTCAGATCATCATTAGGTACTGAATGATTCAGCTTAACTAGTTGTAAATAGGTTGCATGAGTAAGTACAGCTAACCACTTTAAGCTGTAAGAACACTTTATCTTATTTTGTTTTTTTGTTTTCATTTCTCACCCCCACCACCTCTTCTTTGTTTTCAAATTTGCCATTATTCTCATTGATTACTCACTTTCAGTGTTGCTCTCCTGTCTTTTCCTTCCTCATTACCACACTTCCCTTCTCTCTTTTTATTCAGTGTGAGTTTTATTTGGTGTGATCAGGTCATACCTGATCAACTAAAGTATTCCAGCCATGACACCCTGTCTTTTTAGGAGCATCAAGGACTGTTACAATATTTAATGTATTCTTTATTTAAGATAGAGGGTGTGATTCAAGGGAGATTTGACTGCTACTTATGGAGGCTCCACCATCTTCTGTTGTATGACATTAGATCCAGATTTTTCAACATTTTTAGTTCTTATCAAATCCTATGACAATCATTGTTACACAGATATGGAACCTAGATACTTGCATAGATAAAATCTGTTTGATCTACCAAACCGTAATTATATGATCGTTCTAAACTTTGATTAACACTAATCAGTTAACCAGTCAGAATTCATAACTTAGGAGACATTCTAGGTTCACAACAAGAGATCTAATCTTCAGCTTCCATCTTTCTTGATCCTCAACCAGCTCAAGTTTTCCCATCTTTCTCTTTGTCATTCCTTGATGTAGCTAAACAATCCACTTAATGGTCTTCCTATACCTCTTTTACTGGAAGATGGCGGGATGGTTGTCTTTATACATGACCATATTCATTAACAGTAGGATATCATGTTACATGATTAAACCATTTCGTTTCCCTGCTCTCCTTAATATCAGCTATCTTGAAACCAAGTCTGTTAACTGTGATGGGAAATTTAAATTAAAATTTTGGACTGAAATATCATTCTTTACCTGGTAGACTGAAAATTTATCTTTTTTTAAATTAAAATTAATCCTATCAGTAAATTAGCTATATCGTAATTAATTCTTGATGATTTAGAAAATTAAAACGCAAAAGCAAAATGTATAGTTAGAAATATAGTGATAAAATGTTTAGATTTAACGATTAAAATAACTGAAGAATGATTGTAAGGTGTGTGTGTTTTTCTTCTTTTTTTTTCTAATGTAGGCTTTTTTGATTTGAAATAAAATCCTTACAACAACTTTTTTTAAGTGTTTCTATTCTTATTCTTTTTATTTAAGAAATACTCTCCATTTTGTTTTGGTGTGTTTTATTTTAATGAAAGGAAACCCTTTTTTTGTGCTGCTACAGGAAAAAAATGGAGAATCTTTTAATTCTAAGGTAAAACAAAAGAACAAGAATAATATATATATATGTGTGTGTGTGTGTGTATGTGAAGGCACATGGCTTAGTGGTTAGGGTATCCGGCTCATGATCGCAAGGTTGTGTGTTCTGCTCTTGAGCAAGATGCTTTATTTCACATTGCTTCAGTCCATTCAACTGGCAAAAATGAGTAGAACCTAGCTATATCTCAAAGGGCCAGCCTTGTCACACCCTGTGTCATGCTGAATCTCCCTGAGAACTACTTTAAGTGTACACGTGTCCGTGGAATGCTCAGCCACATGCACATTAATTTCACGATCCAGCTGTTCTGTTGATTTGATCAACTGGAACCCTCATCATCATAACCAACAGAGTGCCATAAATATATATATATATATATATATAATTTGTGCCATAAACATATATATATATATATATATATATATATATATATATATATATATAATTTGTTGCACAGTCTATTTCATGAGCTTTGCTCTAAGGGCATACCCATAGGGAGCATATATTGCATGGTTTATTGATTTATTGAATATTTTCTCATGATGTATAGAGAATTAAATTTTAGTTTAAGGGTGATGGAACTACATTTGGTAGGCAGAGACTGCTGTGTATGTGTGTTGTATGTCTCCCCCCCCCACTACTGCTTGTCAACTGATGTTGGTGTGTTTGCATCCCCATAACTTAGTAGTTCAGCAGAAGTGACCAAGCTTTAAAAAAAAAAAAGTCATGTGGTTGATTTGTTTGACTATAAAATTCTTCAAGGTGGTGCTCCAGCATGGCCACCGTGTAATGAGTGAAACAAGGAAAAAATAAAAGATTAAAAAAAAGGTAACAGTAAATGTAAAACAAAAAATGATGACCTTGACCAAGTAAGGCCTAAAGCTTGCCATTCCCTCAGGCTAATGTTAAACAACTGAGGTGAACATAATGAATGAATGAATGATCGACACCAATGCGACAGAGTGAACATAGGGTAAGTGTTGGGAGGGGGGGATGGTAATTTTTGTAGATATCTCCCAATCAATCATGGAACAAGGTGGAGGTGGGCGGAAGGTAAGCATGTGGAAATGGTAGGATGAAAATGTAAAAGCTAGCTTAGGAAGGAAATTTATGTATGCCATGGTTACTGGTTGGTTGCTAGGACACAGGAGGAAAATTCCTTGTAGTATAAGTATTGAATACAGAGGCTTCTCAAATAGATGTTAGATAGTCAATAAGATAAAGAGGCACTAACCACTGCAAGCAGTATCTGCTGCCAATCCCCTAGCACACATGCATACACACACGCACACACTGGGGAGAGAGGCAGTTGTGTGTGTGTGTCTGTGTCTGTATGTGTGTGTATGTATATATATATATATATATATATATATCTGTGTTGTAAGAAGTTCAAGCAGTAGAGTACATGATCAGTTAAGGGAGTAACGCTATTATTATTATTATTAAGAAACGTACAAGAAAATCTTTGTGTGTGTGTGCGTGTGTATATATATATATATATAAACAATATATGAGTATATGCATATATATGTACATGTATGTATATACGTTCATCTACATGTACATATAGATACATAACTGGGTACATGACGTGGCAAAAGAACACGGACAAAATGGTAAACAAGGTGCAACAAACAAGCAGGCCACATAGAAACACCCCCTTCATCAGCTGCCACCATTAAAACTCCGGCGTTTCGAAGAATTAAGGCAGTACGCATCGTTAA
>NC_068986.1:40460520-40461213 GCF_001194135.2 Octopus bimaculoides
ATATATATATATATATATATATATATATATATATATATACATATAAAACATTCAAGCGAGGTCGTTGCCAGTGCTGCTGGACTGGCTCCTGTGCAGGTGGCACATAAAAAACACCAGTTGAGCATGGCTGTCGCCAGTGCTGCCTGGCTGGCCCTCGTGCTGGTGGCATGTAAAAGCATCCACTACACTCTTGGAGTGGTTGGTGTTAAGGAAGGGCATCCAGCTGTAGAAACTCTGCCAGATCAGATTGGAACCTGGTGCAGCCATCTGGTTTGCCAGTCTTCAGTCAAATCATCCAGCCCATGCTAGCATGGGAAGCAGATGTTAAACGATGATGATGATGACATACATACAATTAAATGTGGAAGTGTTTGGTGGAAATGTTAAACTGTAACTATTCTATGTATTTATTTTATTTTATTATATATTGCATTTTGTCAAGAATATCATTGTTGGTTGCAGGTTTCTGACTGGCCAGTCACAGTCACTGGCTTACTAGGTTTTACAAAAGCAGTTGGTATTAGGAAGGGCACCCAGTTGTAGAAACCATGCAGAAACAGTCTAGGCAGCTCTTCAGCTGGTCAGCCTCTGTTAAACCAGTCAACCCATGCAAGCATGGAAAATGGACATTATATGATGATGACATCTCTCTCTCTATCTCTTTCTCTCTCTCTCTCTCTCTCTCTCTCTCTC
>NC_068986.1:40461281-40462735 GCF_001194135.2 Octopus bimaculoides
CTCTCTCTCTCTCTCTCTCTCTCTCTCTCACTCTCTCTCTCGTCTGATATGCCAAATTCCACTTATAAAGCTGTGATACAAAGCATTTATCTAATGTATTGTGTAATGAAATTGAACCCAGAATCTAAGTGCGCAACAAACCTCTTAAATGCCAAATGTATTTATTTCCTTTGCCATTTATCTTTTACTTGTTTTCATCATAGGATTGTAGCCATGCTGGGGTGCCACTTTGAAGGGTTTTTTAGTCAAATCAAACCCAGTACATTTTTTCCTAAGTCTTGTACATATTCTGTATTTTTTTCCCTCTTTTTTGCTGGACTGCTATGATTCAAAGATGTAAACAAACTAACACCAGTTGTCAGGTGATAGTTATGCACATACACATGCACATATATATGCATGCATTCATGCATACACACACATGCATGCATGTATACACACACACATACATACATACACCTATACATATGCACACACTCATACATGCACTCTCACACACACACAAATACCTGCATGAATGCAATCAAACATACACACATACATGCATACATACACACTCATACATGCTCTCTCTCTCTCTCTCTCACCCACACACACACGCACACATACATATGGCAGACTTCTTTCAGTTTCTGTCTACCAAATTCACTCAGAAGGCATTGGTTGTCCCAGACAAGTAAAAGACACTTATGGTGTCACACAGTATGACTGAACCTGAAACCACATGGTCACAAAGCTACCTTCTTAACCATACAGTCATGCCTGCATGTACATGTGTGTATGTATGTATATATGTGTGTGTTCATATATGTTTATCCCCACCCATCTGTCTGCTTGATTAAATTAAACCCTTCAGATGGAATATTTCTGTTAATCAAATGGACAGCTTTGTCACACATCATGTCATGCTGACTCTTCCTGAGGATTTTATTAATTCTTTAATATATAAACCAGCCATATCTGGCTAAAATATTCAACCTGTTTTACGTTCAAACTGGTCAGATCTTGCCTCTAACAGCTACTCTAACCACTCATATCTAGCTCAAATATTTTACCTGTTCTATGTTCAAACTCATCAGATCTTGCCTCTAATAGTTAATCTACATTGTCATTCTGAAAATAGACAATCTCGCTGGAATCTTGAAGCTGTGAGATAATAAATGGCTAATTCTAAACAATGTGAAGAAATTAGCATTGCATTTGAGTAATTAATTTGAATGTTAAATGGTTGAAGGTGTAATGTCTGTGGAAAGCTCAGCTATTTACATGCTAATATAACTAGTGACTATTTCCTTTGATTAAACAACTAGAATATTCAACAATGAAATTGATAGAGCATTCATTTACTTATAATATATAGCAATACATGCACACACATACACTCCTTCTGTCTCTCCATCTCTTCCTCTATCTATCTATCTATCTATCTATCTATATATATATATATATATATA
>NC_068986.1:40463390-40466364 GCF_001194135.2 Octopus bimaculoides
AGGGACATAAACACACCAACATTGGTTGTCAAGTGATGATGGGGGGGGGGCAAAGATAGACACAAATACATACATACATGCATACATACATACATACATACATACATATATATATATATATATATATATATATGATGGGCTTCATTCAGTTTCCATCTACCAAATCCACTCACAAGGCTTTGATCGGCCTGAGACTATAGTAGAAGACATTTGCCCAAGGTGCCACAAAGTTGGACTGAACCCAGAACCAAGTGGTTGGGAAGCAAGCTTCTCACAGCCACTCCTGTGCCTATAATATATACATACATACATATATATATATATATATATATATATTTAAAAAATCTTGAATTCTTTGGAGAATGTTCCTGTATGAAATGTCATGCATCATCTCTTGTTATGTGACACAAACTTATTTTGTTTTCATGATTGTTTATGTATATATGTTTTTGTTGCCTCTGTTATTTAACTGAATCTGCACTTCCATAGACAAAAGCCTTCCAGCCATGACCATCTACCACCACATCCAATGTGATTTTTTATTTACTTAAGACAGTATAGTGTGATTTCTTTAGGACTTGGCTGCTGTTTCTAATCAGTTAAGCTACCATATAGAAGTCACCTGGTTGGTATACATTCTTGTGAAATTTCTTAAAGAAATTTCTAGGTTCTAAAGTGAGGGTCCACATTTCAATTTGACAGCCAAAAATTCCCTTCAATCTGAAACCTGACAGAGGAATGTTGTAATTGTATTGCAGATAATTATATGCTTTTGTAAACATGATAAGGAAAAGGTTGCATTGAGTTTCATATTGCTCTTTTAGAAACAAAATAGCATTCGAATAGTATTTGCATTCCATAGTAGTCACAGTTGATTTTGGAAAATTAAACAGAGTAATTCCCCAATAAATGTGTAGGTGTGTGTTTTTCTCCCTTCTCTCTCTCTCTCTCATACTCTTTCTCTTTCTCTCTCTCATGCATGAATGAATGAATTGTTTAAGTATCTAGTAATGTGTGTGTGTGTGTGTGTGTGTATGTACTTTATAATGACTAACTGTCATACAAATTATGATTGTAAATTTATATTGTTTTGTGTATGGGAAACTTTAAGAAATGCAGTAGAGAGTTATTAACCATTTAATTACATGCTCTTCAGAAAATACTGTGTTCTTTTTTCCATAAATTCGTGCGTGTGTGTGTAGAGAGAGAGAGAGAGAGATAGAGAGAGATTCTCCATATTTATGTAAGAGGAGTGGGCTGAAAAGTTCCTGGCTTTGGGTAAAAGAAACTACAGGAGGATCAGTTAATTATGAT
Source organism: Octopus bimaculoides (assembly GCF_001194135.2). Lineage (NCBI taxonomy): Eukaryota > Metazoa > Mollusca > Cephalopoda > Octopoda > Octopodidae > Octopus > Octopus bimaculoides. The sequence goes on from NC_068986.1 coordinate 40,464,705, forward strand.
TTTATTCAACATATTCCCCTCTCAGATTCACACACTTATTGCAGTGGTCCTTCAGTTTTTTTAAGAGGGTTTGACCTCTAACCAGGCCTTAAGGCCAGGTACTTTGCAGCATTCCCTCATAATTGTTATGTCTTTTAATGGTAGTGTCCCAGCTTGGCCACAGCCTTTGCATTGGAACACATAAAGGAATAAAGATAGGCAGAGAATGGTTCTTAGATGCAGGCAATGGCTATGTAGTTAACAAAGTTGCTTCTTAACTATGGGGTTTCAAGTTCAGTTCCACTATATGGAAACTTGAGTAAGTATCTTCTACTGTAACTCTAGATTACTCAAAGCCTTGAGAATGAATTTGGTAGACAGAATTTGGAAGAAGCCTGTCATGTGTGTGTGTTTGTGTACCTTTGTCTTGACATTGTGAGGTAGTTTTAAATGAGTATCGCTGTTACATGCATAGTGTCGTTCATTTGGTAATGTGGGGAAACATTACCTTACTTGAAAACAGGTGAAGGTTGGTAAATGGGAGGGTATCCAGCCATTTACCATCTGTTTCAATGAATCCATCCGATCCATGATCCATGCAAGCATGGAAAAGTGGATGTTAAAACTATGTTGTCATTGATAATGATAATGATGATAAAGATGATGGTGTGTATGTAAGCATACATATACATATTCATTCATGCACACATATACATAGCTAGTACTTGAAATAAATTTAAGTATATAGATATATATATCTATTTGCATGTATACATACCTGTGTATGGATGTGTGCGTGTTTATGTATTTATCCTATGTGTATGAATATATAAATATCTTTTGTAAATACATGAGTTAATTATATTTATGTGCACATGTGTGGCCTGCGTGTGTGTATATGTATGTATACATATACATGTGTGTGCATCTATATATATATCATGTATGAAAATGAACACATGCCAATTTGTAAAAATATGCGTGCAAATATATGTAATTAATGTATATATGCATCTAATGATGTATGTATGTATGTACAGAATTTTCTTTGTTGTCCACTATAATATATTATTTCACATTAACTTTGAAGAACCAATGAAGTTGTTAGGAATTTTTCTATTTTGGAGAATTATATCTTCTTCTTCTAGCTATAATTAACCTGCTTTCATTTGGTTCTGTGTTTGATTGGCATATTATTTACTGAACTACATTTGCATGTTTATTAATATGGCTTGTTTGTGTGTGTGTGTGTGTGTGTGTGTGTGTGTGTGGTCCTTGTAAAATGCCATACTGAATTAAGATGCATATTTAAGCAACTGCATAGGAAAAATAACAGAAGTTTTACTTAATTCCTTCGAGTTTTACCTCTTCATTAAATAAACAATGAACTGGAAATGAATAGCAACATTATTTTATCATACCATATGGTTATGTAAGTTTCGATGTGTAAGTAGATGTATGCATGTGTGAGTGTGTATGTATGTATGTGTGTGTGTATGCATGTATGTTCAGTGTGTGTGTGTATCTGTATGCATATATATAAATATATATATATTGGTAGATAGGTAGGTGCAGATATGCATATGTATGCAATATATACATGCATATATATATATATATATTGTGTGTGTGTGTGTATATATATATATATATATATATATGTGTGTGTGTGGTGTGTGTG
>NC_068986.1:40466374-40482244 GCF_001194135.2 Octopus bimaculoides
TGTGTATATATATATATATATATATATATGTGTGTGTGTGGTGTGTGTGTGTGTGTGTATATATATATATATATATATATATGTGGTGTGTGTGTATGTATATATGTATGTATATATATATACATATATATATGTACATACGCACATATAAACACACACACACACACACACATATATAAATGTATATAAACCCATGCCAGCATGGAAGGTGGACATTAAATGATGATGGTATACAGGTGTATATACATGTATACATATATTTATGTATGTATATATGTGAATGTTTGTATGATATATATATTATACCAACATTCTAGTACTTGTAAATACTACTATCATATTGTATACATGCACATGCACACACACACCTGTGTGTGAGTGTGTGTGTGCATGTATGTATGCACACAAAATGCTTGGTAAATAATTAGTCTTGTAATTCCCATTGGAATCTATATTGGAATAATGTTGCATTGCCAGCTAAAGAATATAGCGGTCACATTGAGAATCTTCAGAAACTGCAGCAGACTAGACTGATAAAGGAGGGGAAAAAATTGACTATGAACAAATTACTTGGACATAATAATAGTTTTTCTTTCAGAATTTTTGTTTTTACAAAAAAAGCCTAATATATTTAATCCTTTACTGATCATATTTTGAATGAAATATGGTACCTATGTGCAATAGTTAATATTGGAGGAGTTTAGTAATATATAATTCAGAGGAAATTAGTAAAATAATTAATTTTGTCATTATTAACCCTTTCATTACCATATTTCTGTTAAAATGCAGTTAATTTTGAAAATAATGAGACTTTAGTAGAATAACTTTGTCACTATTAAGTTGCTGTTTAGATCATGAATTAACAGGAGATTTTGATGGAAGCTCTAAGGGTTAAACTAGTATTTGGAATATAACTAAAAATTCCAATATAACATTATGATGGGAGGTTTTTCATTTAAACTATGGACCCTTGAAAATGAGAAGTTTAGATTCATTGAACTAAAGGAGGTCTTAGGCAGCATGAAAAAGGGGTTAATGGATGCTGAGACAGGCCAAAGTAATCCTTCACTGTTTGTTTAACAGTTCTCTGATGGAGTTCAAAGCTTTGTCTTTGCTTCTCTACTATTAAATTTGGGAAGCATTCATGAAAACATGGATGATCAAAAATGTTTTTCTTCTTCCCTTTCTCATTTCCTTTCTTGTGTTGCATAACAGTATTTCAATAACTTCTCCTGCTCCATAGTAATTCTATACAGAATATTGGCTAAATTGGATTATTGGTAGTACTGGTGAAGAGGATTTTTTTTTAGTTGTATTGTGTGTGTTTATCCCTACTTAAGCCCTTTGCTCCCTATGGAGAATAAGTCCTCAATGACTTTTCTCCATTGTTCTCCTCTCTGTGTTTTCTTTCCTCTTCCAAATCATGTTGGTTTTGAAATTCAATGTGTTAAGAAATTTGCTTTGAAACTATGCAGTTTCAGTTGGACCCTATTCTGCAGCATCTTGGACAAAGTGTCTTCCATTGTAGCCTTGGATTAATTAATGCCTTGTGACTGAAATTTGGTTGATGGAAACTGTGCAAAAATTCATTGTCTGTGCACATTTTGTGTTTGTGAATGTGTGTACTGCTAATAGTGTCCCCCCTTATATTTCAAAAAGATAATGTAACCATTCAATGAATACAGACCAATCAAATTAAGTAGCTGACTAAGATAAGTAGTGGGAAGTCAATGTAATTGACTTAAATACTTACAGGGATACCCTAGCTTGCCCATAGTAAATAAATAAGGTAAATAACCCCTTTGGTCATGAATGGCCATGGATTGCACCTAGAAAGTTCCCCTCCAAGGCACAAGTCCGGCTGAGGTTGTTATGGAAGACCAGCAGTCACTCACGCACACTAGCCTCCCCTCTCCATGCCGTTGATGTTATCCAGGGGAAAGGCAATGGCTGATATGGCTTGGCACCAATGATGTTGCAATTCATTCCTACAGCTGAGTGAACTGGAGCAATTTGAAATAAAGTGTCTTGCTCAAAAACACAAAACACTGCCTGGTCCAGGAAACGAACCCACTACCTCATGATTGTGAGCCCAACACTAACCACTGAGCCATGCACCTTCATAGTCATGTGTCTGTAAAAGTAGTGTTTACCCTTTAGCATTCAGATTACTCTGTCAAGTGTAATGCTTATTTATTCACATTATTTTGAATTAATCATGCATTATCTCATAGCTTCAAGATTTCAATGATTTGATGATGTAACTGTTTTTAGAATGGCATTGTATGATAGGTGTAAGAGGTTGTATCCAACCAGTTTGAACATAAACCAGGTAGAATATTTGGGTTAAACACGGCTTGTTTAAATGCTAAATGGTTAAAGTTATTGATAGTTGCCATTGATTAAGAAAATGATGTTTTCAAACAGTTCCCAAATGTTTCCCTGTTCATAAACTGCTAGCAACATCATGCTGTATCCTATGGCCAAGACATAAACTGCATCTTATTGTAAATAGGTACGAGTTGGTAGAGCTCATTAGTGTCACACTGTATTACCAGTTAATGTTCTTTGTTACCGTGCACACCCAAGTTAAAAGTCTGCCGATGTTCCAATAGTAGGTCACAAAGAAAGAAGCAGTTTGGTGGAGGTGGAGGAAGAGGTGTGTTCTCCCTTAGAGAATCTAAAAAAAACCCAGTAAGATCACCAGAAGTTCACTCGTTTGGCAATGCCTTCAAATGTATAAAAGGAAGGAGACAACAACAGTAGTAATAACGTGAATGTTATCAACAGAAAGTTAGTCTTTGATATTATTGATGGAATGGTTAAATTTTTTGTCTGTTTTTTTTCCCCTTTCTATTTATTTTCATTCATGCTATTTTATCTTATTTTATATATTTTCCATTTTTCATGAATATATAGTTTTGGAAATTTTAAATGACCTCTAAATCTGAATTCCTTACTTCAAAGGAAGATTATGTTGGTTTGAAGTAAACTAGAAAGGCTATTAAGTTTCAGTTTATAATCAGAGATTTAGAAAAAAAAAAAAAAAAAAAAAAAATGCTTGATGCTTTTATTCAATTGTTTTATTAGATAAGGTCGGATTTCATGGCACTTTAAACTTCAAAACAGTGAAGATTGATGGGCTCGACAACTGTTGACTAATGAGTTTAATAGCAATACAGTTATTATACTGTTAAATTCTTTGAAATGAAATGAAAAACAAATGATTATACATACATACAGAAATATGAATGTATGTATGTATGAACATACACACACACACACACACACACACACACACACGCGTGCACATGCACATGTATGCTCAAAGTAATAATAAATGGTGTATTTCTCTTGGAACCTGTTTTGCTAGGATGAAGATGTAAGTGTAATTTATTACAATGCCTTCCTATATTATTTGATGTGGCAGACAATGGCCGCTTTGTTTTCCAGTGTGTTAGGTAGGGCACAGCAGTAGCTTTTGGTGTAATGTGATCTCCATGGTTTCAGCAAAGCTGATAGAATTTGATATATAAATTAAAAGTGTAATGACCGGTTAATGGGTGCAGTGTAAGAAATGAAGACACCCCTGTGTCTAGGATTTGGACATGATGGGGCCCAAAATTCATTTTCATCAAGTTAGGAAAACATAACTTCTTTACCAGTTGTTCTGACCTCCAATTGTTAACTTATATAAAGGTATGGGTTTCTAACCTGGTCATCAGTTTTTTATATATTGTTGGCAAATGGAAATTTATTCTATTAGTTTGTTCTGTTGGCTGGTAAAAAAAAAGAATTTGTGTGTTTAAGGGTAGTAGAAATATTAGTAATAATGTGTTTGTGATGTTAGGGTGTCATATTATCTCTAAACAATTTGTTGGTCCTATTTTTACCTTTTATATTGATGTGTGAGTGTGTGTGTGTTGTTAAATAACCACATTTCACCAGTCTTTTTTTGTTATTTTCTTCTAATTAAAGCTGCATTTTTGTTAACCTCCTTCTTTTTCAATTCTATAATTTATTTTCAGAGCAGCCCTTAATACCCTGATTTTTAACTCACACTAGTTCTAGCTGTTTCCTTAGGGAATTACAGTTGTCCTTTACTATTTTCCTTTTTCACCTTAACCCTTTAGTATTCAGATTATTCTATCAAATGTAATACTCATTTATTCACCTGCTTTATCTCAGGGTCTTGAGATTTTGATGATGTAATTATTTATTTTTGGAATGACATTGTAGAGTGGGTGTCAAAGGCCAGATCTGGCCAGTTTAAAACATAAAACAGGTAGAATGTTTAGGCCTGATATAGCCAGTTTAACTACTGAAGGGATAAACCATTGAGAACACAGTTTACTAATAAACCAAGTGTTATATCTAACAACTCTATGTATAGGTATTACTCATAACCAGTTAGCTTTATTGAAGTTGTGGTTATCACTAGTTGAAAATTATCTGTCTACTAACAGTCTTATTGAGAACTGCTACTACCTGTAGCTTGAAAAAAGATCTTTCCAACATGAGTCTTTGTAAAGGTAAGCAGCATTTCTTTGATATTAAGTTTATCTTTTATGTGTTGGCACTCCGTCGCTTACGACGTCGAGGGTTCCAATTGATCTGATCAATGGAACAGCCTGCTTGTGAAATTAATGTGCAAGTGACTGAGCACTCCACAGACGCGTGTACCCTTAACGTAGTTCTCAGGGATATTCAGTGTGACACAGTGTGACAAGGCTGACCCTTTGAATTACAGGCACAACAGAAACAGGAAGTAAGAGTGAGAGAAAGTTGTGGTGAAAGAGTACAGCAGGGTTCGCCACCATCCCCTACCGGAGCCTCGTGGAGCTTTAGGTGTTTTCACTCAATAAACACTCACAACGCCCGTTGTGGGAATCGAAACCGCGATCCTATGACCACGAGTCCGCTGCCCTAACCACTGGGCCATTGCGCCTCCACTATCTTTTATATTCTAGTTGTTTTAGTCATTAAACTGTGACCATGCTGGAGAAATCCCTTGAAGAATTTTTAGTCAGATGAATAAGCTCCAGTACTTGTTTTTTTTTAAAGACTGTTATTTATTCTACTGATCTATTTTGCCAAACTGCTAAGTTACGGGGACATAAACACACCAACAGCAGTTGTCAAGTGGTGGTGGAGGACAAACAAAGTCTCGACCACACAGACACACACACGACAGGCTTCTTTCAGTTTCCATCTTCCAAATGTGCTCACAATTCTTTGGTTGGCCCAAGTCTTTAGTAGAAGGTGTTTACCCAAGATGCCATGCAGCAGGACTGAACCCAAGACCATGTGGTTAAGAAACAAACTTCTTGCCACACACAGTTGCATCTGTGCCTTGAAGTTTTTGAATTCTTTACCAGAAAAAAATTTTGATTCTAATTCCTACATGTTAGTTGCCTGAATGTTTCACATCAATTTATTAAAACAGATGACAACTCTTATTTGCAATGTGTTCTTAATATTCTATTAAAAACTAAACTAAAAAAAAATACTTTGATTTTTATCTGGAGGCCTTATGCCAATATCAAGAATGTGGTCCAAGCAAATACAAAAGCTCATTCTTCTGTGATTCAACATTGCTCTAATAATGAAAATGGTTTCTTTATTAAATTTGCTGACAATGGTTATAAGTGAAGTGGAATTGGCTCACCAGTAGCTCCAAAGCACATCATTGTTCTCTCCTCTGTGCTTAAATAAGATATTAATTTTTGTAAACATGCTGTACCAACGCATAAACGCAGGTATGGAGTGAAGCTAGAGTTAAAAGAAATAGCAATGATTAAATAGATAAGTTGTCATGTCATTCAGCTGAAGACTCAAGAAATCATATTCCGTCACTAAGGTTCAGATTTGTCCCTTGCTCTTCACTTCTTCACCCCAACAGTGGCCCCCCTCTTACACAGATGCCACCAGCCTACAATCTTCCTTAACCCTTTAGCATTTAATCTGGCCTAAATATGCTAGCTCTTTTATGTTAAAACTGACCAGATCCAATCTCTCACACCTACCCTACAATGTCTTTCTTAAAATATAGGAACCTACCATTGAAACCTTGAAGCTACAAAATAATGTGTAATTAATTCAAAACAACGTGAATAAATAACAGTACATTTGACTGAATAATGTGAATGCTAAAGGGTTAAAGTTCATCATCTAAATGTCACCCACTTGTGACTTAAACATCTCATGCCCAACCTGTATTAAACCCATGAACAGGGACCATTACATATATAGCTAAATTTATCAACAGAATATTATTGAAATTCACTCTCCCTAAACATAAACAGCTTGCACCTCAAACCCTGAACATCTGTACAAACGTTAGGGCTCATTATCACAGAAGTTATCTGCCACCCCCACCCCACCTGCCAGCAAATGCACAGCCTGAAAATAGCAACAGACTACATCACAGAGATAGGCTTCTTCTTCATGGAATAAACTAACAATGTCATTTATTTGCTATCAGGATCCTGCATCCTTCAAAAATTCCATGCTTCCCTTGATGTGCCTATTCACCCTTTCCTCTTTTACTATTTATTTTTCTGTCTTATCCTGTGTACTGTGCATGTGTGAAGGCACGTAGCTTAGTGTAGATCAGCAGCACATAGTATCCTTAAGCAAGACGCTTTATTTCACGTTGCTCCAGTCCACTCAGCTGGCAAAAGTGAGTAGTACTTGTATTTCAAAGGACCATTCTGTGTCTGTGGAGTGCTCAGCCACTTGCACAATAAATTCATGAGCAAGTTGTTCTGTTGATTGGATCAACTGAAACCCTCGTCATTGTAACTGACAGAGTGTGCATGTACTTTTGGTTAGCATTACTGTCTTTGTTTGACTTTATTGCTGCTTCCTGTGCCTTCTTTTATCCCTTTCTGATCAGTTGTAGTGCACCTGAGTACTGTATACAATATATACAATAAGCTCATTATTTATTTTTCTTTTTTAAGTTAAAAGAAATTAAACCCTCTAAAAGAAATTAAACCCTCTAGTTAATCCTTCTTTATGATTAGAGTTACAATTCACTGTTTAACTTTAAAGTGACGTTGAAATCCTCTTTTGATTTACTTTCTAATCTGAATTTGACAAGCATTCTGTGAAATAATGTTTTACTGAAAAATTTGGTTAATTTTCATAATTCCTCAGATGTGGAAGAATTTATTTAAAATCTGTTTATTTTTTTCCTAGAAAAGAAAATGCAATTATTTTCAAGAGGAATTTTTTCTCTTGTTTTCATATCTACAGCCTCAACATATTTTTACACTCAACTAATTCAAAGTACTGAGAGAACCTCTGAGTAACCATTAGATTTGCAACAAATAGTAGCTAAATTTCATGCCATCATCATCATCACATCCACTTTTCCATACTTTCATTATTAGGATAGTAAAGTAAAGGCGAAGTTACCTTCTTGAGTCATATTGATTCATAAGGGCCAGTTTGCCAGTTTCATGGCGTATAAATTCCTCACCTGGATGGGATGCCAGCCTGTTGCAGGATTATTCATTTTTGTCATCTGAGTGGACTGGAGCAATGTGAAATGAAGTGTTTTGCTAAAGAACACAACACATTGCCCAGTCCAGGGATCGAAACCACAATCTTACAATCATGAGTCCAAATCCTAACCACTAAGCCATGAACCTCCACATCAGTTGAATGGAATTCCATGAAGTGAATTTTCTAGAGCTGAATGCCCTTCTTTCCAAGTAATGTAATATTTCCTCATGACTAGACATGTTTTCCCCAAACATTGGAAATGAGGTACATCGCTTGCATGACAGTGGCACTTGCTTACAGTTATTACATGATATCAGAGCAAAATGACAGTAATACACACATATGATAGGCTTCTTTCAGTTTCCATGCACCAAATTGTCTGCCTAAGTTGCCATACAGTGGCACTGAACCCAAAACCATTTGGCTAGGTAACAAACTTCTCACCAAACAGTCACACTTGCACCTACATTGTATCTGGAAATTAGAAAGAAGTGAATATGATGATCATGGTTAAAAACACCAGTTCATAGGCCTGCATGATCAAGCCTGATCTGTGGCTAAACAACAACAACAACAGCACCCATTAGTATTATTTCTAGTATTTATCTTCATCTAAATCTTCAATTTGTCTATGAGAAAATCTGTTAAATTTGATTGCTCATTTCATTTGTATGTCACCCACCCCCTTCACTCTCTACCCCCCTCTCCAATTACACATTTTATTTATATATTGCTTATCTAAGGTAACTACAAACACTCCAATCTCTTCTTTCCATGATTTTCATCTTTGATGAAAAGATATTTTTAATTATTAATTTTATTGATCCAACAGCTTGAAGTTCCTTCCTAATGTGGGCTGTTTCACATCTGCATTACACATGTATTCGTATGCATTCACACAACATACCTGCATGCATGCACTCACACGCATGCACACACAAAGCTTGTTATTAAGATCCAAGATTGAAAAGTGAAGATTACACCTTCCAGTACACCAACCCATGCTAAAACTGTTTATTAAAAGCCTTTACATTTTAAATTCAGATCTTGGTCTGAAATCTCATTATTACATGTAAGATAATATTTGACTTCACCAAATAAACATTTGGTTTTTATTAAGTTGGAAGTTAGAAGTTTTAATTATTTAGAAAATTAAAACATTAAGGTTGTATATTCTTGTTAGAAATAGGGTCACAAAAGGGTTAAAGAGATTTTATTTTTGTTATTTTCTGCTATCTTTTTCTCTTTTTATTTTTTGCCGTTTTCCTTCTTCTTTACTCTTTCGACTAACTAACTTAGCTATTTTATCCACTTCTATTCAATGCTGAAGGTTAAGTGTATCGTAAAAGTCTTAATCGGAGAATCTTATTTCACAAATGATTGCCTTCTAAATGATTACTTTCATCCTCCTAGACCACCCACCTTCAAATATGTTATTAGATATTATCTAGCATTCATCACCACCACCTTCACCACCTTCACCATTGTCACCACCACCATCATCACTGCCACCACCACTACTATCACTACCACCACCTCCATCTCATCTTTTTATCGGTTGCTATTTTGGCACTTGTGGCATTTACATTCACTCCTCCTTCCTATTCTTTTACAATATTTAAATTTTGTAAACGACAATTCATATTTTTTATAATTTATTTCTTATTTATTTAACCTTAACCCTTCTTGCTGTTCCATAAAATCTTCACACCTGTCTCTTCATTTTTATTCTTTTATTATTATTTTTTTTGATATTTCTATTTATACATTTAAAATTCTTTTTTGCTATTTTTATATATTTATCAATTTATGATTTAAAAATTTTTTATTTCGTTTTAGTGAATTTTCACTTAAGCAACAGGATGAACCTCTTAATAGCACCACAGTCATTGCTAGTTTTCTGGGTAGAAGCCCTAATGTCAGATTTTTTTTTTTTTTTTTTGACTCACCAGGGGTCGTTCTCCTGTAGAGCAATTTTTCAGTTTTCACAAATTCTACTGACTTCTACCATCACCCTGTTCTCCTCCACCTCCAACCACCATGCCTCCCAACCTCCTTTACCACCACGCCACCTACCCTCCGCTACTTCATTGTCAATATGTTTCCACAAAATTATTATTAATATTATTATTATTATTATGGTTTAGTTTTTATGGGTATTGAATTAATCATTAATTTGCTCCCTACCAAAACCTAAACTGATGCCTGTGCCACTTTTATTATGCTTGTTTGCTCTTTCACACATTCTAATGCATTAAAAGAAGAAAAATAACAAAAGAAAGCAAAACAAACAAGCAAAAAAGAAACCCACCAAAGAAAATGCAATCTAATGGTTTGTTCCATAGGTGGTACTACATTCCAAGAGTTTTAAATTTGTAACACATGTTGTTAGGTTGGCAGGATGGTAGAAAAATAACATGTGTTGTGTTGTTTATACTTTTAGCCTCCCATTCTCAGGTTCTGAGTTCAAATCTCACCTCAGTCAACCTTGACTTTAAATTTTTGTTCCTTTACTCTTTTACTTGTTTCAGTCATTTGACTGTGGCCTGCTGGGGCACCGCCTTTTAGTCGAGCAAATCGACCCCGGGACTTATTCTTTGTAAGCCTAGTACTTATTCTATCAGTCTCTTTTTGCCGAACCGCTAAGTTACGGGGACGTAAACACACCAGCATCGGTTGTCAAGCAATGGTGGAGGGACAAACACAGACACACAAGCACACATACGTGTGTATATATATATATATATATATATATATATATATATATATATATATACATATATACGACGGGCTTCTTTCAGTTTCCGTCTACCAAATCCACTCACAAGGCTTTGGTCAGCCCGAGGCTATAGTAGAAGACACTTGCCCAAGGTGCCATGCAGTGGGAATGAACCCGGAACCATGTGGTTGGTAAGCAAGCTACTTACCACACAGCCACTCCTACGCCTGTGATATATTGAGTTGAATTTGCACACATGGACACATGCACACTCACAAAATAGGTGCAGGTGTTACTGTGTTTACTTGCCACTCACATGGTTTGGGGTTCAATCTCACTGCATGACAACTTGGGCAAGTGTCTCCTACAATAGCCCTGGGACAACCAAACCTTTGTGAGCAGATTTGGTAAACGGAAACTAGAAGAAGCCCATCATATCTGATATATGTGTGTGTGTGTATGTGTGCATACATATGCATGTAAATATGTCTCTCTGTATGTGAATGTGTGTCTATTTGTGTGCCTTGAAAATGAAGATCATTCATTTCTAATATTCTGGGAAAAACATGTCTGACTTTGGGGAAATATTACCTTGCTTGGACATAGGTAAGGCTAGGGGACAGGAAGAGCATCCAGTCAAAGAAAATCTATCTCAATAAACTCTGTCCAACCCATGCAGGTGTGAAAAAGGAGAAAAACAATGAGGTTGATGATGATGATACAATGACCATACTTTTACCTGGCTGAAAACCATTCTCAGACATGCAGGGGTTTGTTGCAGGTGGGCAGTATTGATTTGTTGTGTTTCTAAAGCTGTTCAGTTTATTCCCATAGTCTTATAAATTTTGGTTGTAAGCATAGCAAAGGCAGACTAGTCAACTTCAGTTGGTGTACAACAGTTACTGTTGATCTGGATCTACCCTTTATGTGGTGTACGTCCTTGAGCAGATGACCTGTGAAATAATTTACCAACCAGTATTTTCTGTTCTCTTTTTGACTACTTCCTACCATTTTAAAAGGAGTTTTTAAAGAATATATATTACTGGAAAATTTAATTCTAGACACTAAACAAATTATAGTTGCTGAGATTTTAGATAAGTTGACTTTAGATACAATAAGATGTTCAATACTGACGATATGTAATACATACTCTTTTACTCTTTTACTTGTTTCAGTCATTTGACTGTGGCCATGCTGGAGCACCGCCTTTAGTCGAATCAAATCGACCCCAGGACTTATTCTATCGGTCTCTTTTGCCAAACCGCTAAGTTACGGGGACGTAAACACACCAGCAGCGGTTGTCAAGCGATGTTGGGGGGACAAACACAGACACAAACATACACACACACACACACACACACACACACACACACACACATATATATACATACATACGACAGGCTTCTTTCAGTTTCCGTCTACCAAATCCACTCACAAGGCTTTGGTCAGCCCGAGGCTATAGTAGAAGACACTTGCCCAAGGTGCCACGCAGTAGGAATGAACCCGGAACCATGTGGTTGGTAAGCAAGCTACTTACCACACAGCCACTCCTGCGACATGTTCAAGTCTTTATTACTATATCAACCACAAAGTGTGCTGCTTTTTCAGTCTGATGCTAATCAGCATTTGGTGTTAATCTACTTCAGACTGCCTCTGGTTCTTTCATACATAGCTGTTTTAACCTTTTAGCATTCAGATTACTCTGTCAAATGTAATGCTAATTTATCACATTGTTTTGAATTAATCATCCATCATTTCATAGCTCTGTGATTTGATATGATTTGATTGTTTACATCAGTGGTTCTCAACCATTTTTTGCCTATGGACTCCTTTAATCCTATTTTACTCTACTGAACATCCATAGGCATTCAATGTAAATTTAAAAAATTCCTACTGTATTTTTATAATTAGATATTGTTAGGAATTGTATAAAAAGCAAAATATGTTGTGTATTGTAGAAGTATAAGCAATTTATTGCAGATAAATTTTTTAAACAAAATCTTATACGGACCCTGTTTGAGAACTACTAGTTTATATTTAGAATGATATTTGATATTATAGGGTAGGTATGATAAGCTGGATCTGGGCCAGGACTGATTTAAATGTTAAAGAGCTAAAGTGCTGAGTATTTAAAATCAAGTCCATCCATCATAATTCTACACAAGAAGTTCCAAACACTAGCTTAATGTACAGATAAAGGAAACATTTAGTTGTTCTATTCAGTTCCTCCAAAATCTTGAGTGTTTTCAAAATTAACTGAAATATGCAAGCCATGAACTTTTGTTGAAAATATGGTAACAAAAGGGTTTGGTGATGCACAGCACAAAGGAGAGAAACTGATAAAAAGTTTAAAATATAAGTAGTCTTGATATCTCATGGTATGGTACTGTTTAGTAACTTCACTGATTTGATTGTAATATTATGCCGGCTATTCATGTCTTTTAAGATGATACTTGCTATTACAATTGGAATCCAAAAGAAATCCTTTCTATAGAAGTATATTGTGGTTAAAGAAGTTGAAGAAAATTGATATGAAAGAGAAGCTGTAGATGCAACAGACTGTTAAAAATAAAATATTGGTACCATGATGAAGCAAAGTGGATGCTATGGAAGCAACAGGACTGTTAATAGAATGAAAATGGTTATAGGAAATAAATATGACCTAGCTCTTGGAATTTCTTCCATGTTCTTCATTGTCAAGAGCAATATGGTTTGCTCTCTACACATAGAAAGTAAAGAATATGGTACTAATATGGTGATAATTTAAATAGTTTTCAGTTTCTAAAATGAGTTGTCAAGAGCTTTTTTTAAGAGGTCTATAGGGATAAAAATAAGTAATGAATTGCAAACGAAAGATTCTGTGTAGAATTTGGTAATTTGTAGTATATGGTTTATTAAAGATATACTTTAATAGAAGCAGAACTGAACCCAGAAAGATTTAGAATGGGAATTTGTAAAAGCAGCTAAAGGAATCATATCCAATGAAGAAATTATAGTATAGGTTTGCTTAGCTGACTCACTAGTTATTATGCTTTACTATTATATATATATATATATATATATATATATAAGCCCTCACACTGACTCTCTCTCTCTCTCTCTCTCTCTCTCTCTCTCTCTCTCTCTCTCTCTCTCTCTCTCTCTCTCACACACACACACACACAGGGTAAATATATCTTCTTGTACAGTTATATGTTTGTTTATCACATAATAGACATATACTTGTGCGATTTATTGCTCAGACCCTTTACTGTTTGTTAATGATAGGACTTGTTATAATTATGTAGCCACTCCCTTTTTTTCTTTTTTTTTCTCCCTTTACATTGAGCTCTTATCGAGCATTGGTGAACATATTTAATAGGTTTCTTCAGAGTTTGCAATATACTTATTCATTTGTAAACAGTTTCGCAACTAATCACTGTTCTGCATCATAAGATGTTTGGATGGTTGCAACACTCATCACTTACATTTTGTTTAGCTTTTCTATTCACTATATTTACAATATAAGTAACAACAACAATACAAACTAGTATTATGGCTTTTCTGACATTTATTCAACCAACATGTATATTTATCATTTTTCTTTTCTCATTGTATCTTTTAGTATTCCTTTCTGCTTTTGATACATGTCATTAATCTTCCGTGTGTATATGTGTGTTATGTGTATGTGCATGCATGCACATGTGCATGTGTGTGTGTGTTGTGGTGATGGAGAGACGAAAAATGTATTCTCTGTGTCTGATAATATGAACTGACCATTCCTATTCTTCCAAATTTATATCTTTGGGGAAAATATCTAAAGTAAAACAAGCAAAAAAAGAAAATAAGAAGCTGTTATGTAGCTTTTGTATCGATGAGCAGTGTATTTATACAGTAAAATCATTCATGTGTGTGTGCACGTGTATGTGGGCCAAGCAAATATACTATTTTAGAATTTTGAGTTAGGTTCTTGACTGAGATTTATTTATTTATTTTGGTCATAATTATGCAATTTTCACCTAAAACTTTTACTATAAATGTCAGAAAGAGAAGCCACAATGTATGGAGGACCAATATGGAACTTACCCTGATCCTAACTCATAATCTTAAAAACTTAATCGAAATCTGTAACCATAAACATTGATTGCTAGCTTCAATTGAACAGCTATATATGAAACTATCTCTTTCATCATGTTCCACTATACAAAAGTAACTTTTCTTGTAGATTCTCCTGTCTCTCTCTCACTATATATTTTTTTCTTCCTTTTTTTCTTCGCTTCCAAGGAACTTTCCGCAGTTTTCTGTATTCCTTTCTTGAGTGAATGTTAATACCAAAACCATAATTATTGTTAAAATTAAAATGAAGTGCATGAACAGTTATTATTTTATATGAAAGGTTCAGCAGGCGTGACTGTGTGGTTAACAAGCTTGCTTCTTAACCATGTGGTTTCAAGTTCAGTCCCACTGCAAGGCACCTTTGAGTAAGTACCTTCTGCTTTAGCTGCAGACCAATCAAAACCATGTGAGTGAATTTTGTAGATGGAAACTGAAGAGGTCTGTTGTGTATTTATACATGTATGTATGTGTGTGTTTGTTTATATCCTTGTCTTCACATCATGTGATGGCTCTATGTGTATGTGTGCATACATACATACACACACACACACACACACACACACACCATCATCATCATCATTTAACATTCATTTTCCATGCTGGTATGGGTTGGATGGTTTAATTGAAAACTGGTAAGCTGGGGAGCTGTACCAGGTCCCTATCTCATTTGGCATGATTTCTACAGCTGGATGCCAACCACTCCAAGAGTGTAGTGGGTGCATTTTACACGCTACTGGCACGGAACATCAGCCATAACTATGATCTCACTTGGTTTGACATATATATATATATATATATATGTGTGTGTGTGTAATATATATATGTATGTATGTATTTATTTCGGCTTTACGTTTTCATTTCTCATTGTGTTTAATGTTTTTTGTGATGTCCTGTACCTATATATATGCATGTATGTATACATATAGATGTTGGTATATATATATATATATATATATATATATATATATATATATATATATATATATATATATATATATATATATATACATATATATATACATGAATTAGTGGACAAATGAAAGAAAGTGGCTCTCTACACATTTGGTAGGAATTACATATACTATTTAGCAACTGTTTGACACAGATCTATGCAACTATATGATTTTCTGTTTTTAAAATAACAAGGTATGGTTTGATGATGATTTCATTGCTATTTCTAGCAGAATAAGTGACTCAAGAGGTTCACTCTTGGGTTCGATTTAGCTCAGGTGTTTATTATCACATGGTTGAATTCAGAAATTTGTTACCTCTTTTCTTTGCAATATTATAAAGGAAGAAAGTATCTGTCTTGCCCAAAGACACAGAAAAGCAGATTTAATGAAACCTATATTTATGAACTGTTAGTTGTTAGGTAGCTTGAAATGATAGCACTGTCATCTCTGCCTAACTATGAATATATCTTCAGGATATGAACAAGATAGCTGTATTGGTATTGAAGAAAGTCAAACTTATATTCAAAGTAACCTTCTAGCTAGTGTGTGTGTGTGTGTGCATGCACATATATGTACCTTTGTATGTATGTA
>NC_068986.1:40482623-40495738 GCF_001194135.2 Octopus bimaculoides
ATATATATATACACACACATACATACATACATACATACATACATACATACATACATAGATACAGGTGCTCATGTGTGTATATACATGAAAGGACAAACAAAGACACACACACACACACACAATCCACTGTCACTAAGACTGACAGGAGTGCAGTGAGCACCAGCATTGCTAGAAATAGTAGTTATGGACTACTTAACCACAAAAGCACATGCTCTCTTTGTATTGACAGAGGAGAAAACCCTCCCCACTGTGAGCAAGATACATTAGATTAGCATGTTAATTTCATATAGGAAATTAATACTCAAAAGAGACAATACGCTTTTGTGACTAAGGAGTTTACGACTCCTATTTCTAGCATTGCTGGTTCTCACTGCACCCTTGTCATTCTTAGTGACGGTGAATTATTTCCTTGTTGGTTTTAAATTGCTGTTAGCCACCTTGATCATTTTATGTGTGTTTGTGTGTGTAGATGAGAGGCTTCTTTCAGTTTCCATCTATCAAATCCACTCACAAGGCTTATATATATTCCCATGTCCTGCTACTTTTTAGGTTTCTTTATGTATTGTCCCAAAACATAAAAGTGCTTAACCTACACCTGTGTGGATGTATATAGCAAGTAGATATGTAATGCAAACCCAGGCTTGACTAATGATGAACCCATGTCCATGCAAGGTAAAATGTGTGAAACCTAGGTATGGAACCATGCATAATGAATGATATATTGATTAAACTGACAGAAAGTTGTAAATTAATTGCTATTTAAATTATATATTAAAAGCTCATGTGCTTCCATGTGTAAACATTACACTATGGAAAACTTTGTCTTCGTATGTAAATATTACCAGATAACTTTCTTTCCATGTGTAAACACTGCAATATAACTTTATTTGCTTGTGTAAACATTACCAGATGACAGCTTTGATTATATTTCAACATAGGTTTCTAAAAAGTAAATAATTCTGTTTGTTTACATTGGAAGCAACAACATTTGTCCAAAATTTATTGGCTACCACCAATACTTTTGTGAGGTTTGTGATGGTGGTGGCGGAAGAGGTAGTGGTAGTGTTGGGGTTGTGAATGAATAACCATTGGCCAAGTGGAGAAGGCGAATTGATATGAAAGATAAAGGAGGAGAGATGTCTAGAAAAATTCGTCTGTGTATGTGTCTTTTCTCCTGAAACTTTTAAAGAGAGAGTGTTTGGGAAATGTGTTTTGAAGAAGATGATACCGAGCTGAAGGAGATGAAAAGAAGAGAAAGAATCATATCAGACTTTGTAACAACAAACACCATGATATTCTGTGGCACTCATATACATGTGTGTGTGTACATATATATATACACACACACACATACATACATACACAAATATATACATGCACGCATACACACATATTTAGAAACAGTTCTATTGGGTGTTAATAAATGAAAGCTGGCAGTTTGAATTATTCCGTAATCAATATTTTCAGTATGAAGGGGGAGATGATGGTGTTGAATCTAACATGTGCATCATTTAAACACGACTACCATTTCTAATCTTCTGTTCTGGTCAAAATTTTCATATTTTAATTGAAACCTCTTCAAATTATATATATTTTTTTTTAATTCTAAAGTATCACTTTTTATTGATGTTGTTGTTGTTATTGCTGGTCTTGTACATGTTTTTTTTTGTTTTTGGAATTTTTTCTTTTTCTTTTTTTGTTTTTTTAAAAATTATCTGAAAGTCTTTCAATGTGTGTTTGCGTGTATGTGTGTCTTGAGTCTTGTTACATGTTATTCTAGTCTCTCAAGTATGGTAACGACCATGAAGAGAAATTCAGCATTATTAACAATATCGTTGTCGGCCATTGTTATTTCTAACAAACCTCCTACTCATCATCATCATCATCATCGATCGTCATCATCATAATTGTTATTGTTATTATCATCATGATGATCATCATCATCTTCGTTGTTATTGATTGGATTTTTTTTTTTTTTTCATAGCTTCTAAATAGCAGCTGTTTGGTTTGGAGAAGTTAATTTTCATGACTTGATGAAATTATTTCTAAAACCCTATCTTTTTTTTTTTTTTCATTTTTCATAATAACAGCAATCCTAACCTGTATTCTCCATAGAAAGTAGCAAATCCCTTGTGGTGGTGCCGGTAATGTGGGCTGGCGATCATCGAAGAAAGAAAGTATAAGGGTCAATTCAATCAACTGTATAACCCAACTCCCAAATCTATTACAATTTGTACCTTTTTTAAGAATTATTTCAGTCTTGCCATTATTGTTCTCTCATTGCCAAACTGACATTCTTTTCCAATGACTTTTGTGATGTGATACTCTTTGTTCCATTCCTTCATTTTTTAAATTTTTTTTTTTACTTGTTTCAGTCATTGGACTGCAGCCTTGCTAGGGCATTGTCATGAAGGGTTTTAGTCAAGAAAACAATTGACCTCAGTACTACTATTTTCCCCTTTTTGGCACTTATTCTGTCGGTCCCTTTTGCCAAACCACTGTTATTGGAATGCAAACAAACCAACACCAGTTGTTGAGTGGGTGAGTTGAGAGACAAACACAAACACACATTGACATGCATGATATGTTTCCAAACAGTTTCTGTCTACCAAATTCACTCACAAGGCATTGGTTAGCCCCCAGAGCTTAAAAGAAGACACTTGCCCAAGGTGCCACACAATAGGACTGAACCTAGACAGTCCCTTGTCTGTCTGTTGACAACTTTTTCCCATCTTTTAAGGATAATAATACCCAAAATTTCTGCTGTTTTCATGGCTATACTGCATTCGAAATATTACCTTCTTGTCTGTACAATACAACACATGTTTAACACTTCTAAAAACAAAATAAAAGTTTGTTTACATATGTTGTTGTTGCAACCTTGTCATTATTAAGTTAGTGATTCAAAGAAATTAGTATAAAATTTTGAGAGAAGAAATTTGGATCACTTTAAACCTGGACTTTGTATCATGAAAGCAGAGACATCAGCTTAATTAAGGAGAAAAGATGGTCATTAAATGAACTCCAGTATATTATAGGTACTTATCTTTATCAACCCTGTAGTAAGCTGACAGGATTTTAACTCACAAATTAGTGAGCTTATAAAGCAGTATGTTTTATAATGTAATCTGTGGGGCAAGTCTATGCCCATAGCCTTTCCAGGCCTTGTGGAATGAGGAAATAGTGACATTTGTGTAAGGTTAATATGATCACATGATATTTACATCTGTTATTTTGAATGCACATTTTAATGCCTTGTACTGGTGAGTGGGTGGACAGGGGGAATTTGAAATTATTTTGGAAGAACTCATGCTATACAGGATGTTGACGAAATTTGTGTCATCCTCCTCCTCCTCCTCATAATTTAACATCTGTTTTTCATGCTGGTATGGGTTGGACAAGGTTAATAATGTGGTTACTGGTAGGTTTAAACTTACTGAGGATTAGTTATTGGAATGAAGAAGAGAGAGAGAGAGAGGGCAAGAGATAAATTCTTGGTGGACAATATTGGATCAAATATTGAGTGCAAGCCCTAGAAATAGTACTACTAGAAAACTATATGTATATATATTTCTAGTTCAACTAATTTAATAAGCTGATGACATTCTTAAATCAGTAGAGGGTCAGATGATAGAGGTGGTGAGTTGAATTGAAAGTGTACAGACCAGACCATTGTAGTAATGATAGAACAATAGATATGTTATTATGAATGTTGGTTTATTAGACAGATAAATGTGCTTTATTTGTACTTTCTTTTTTACTTATTGTGATCCTGAATGTTGACATGAAAGGAACACAACCCCTTGGAATGTAGGATAGTATTATAGGATACTGAAAACTCACTCAATTTTGTGTTAGGTCAACTGTTAAATGTTTCAATAATTCTCTGACTTTGAGAAGAAAACACACACACGCACACACACAGACTGGAGTGATTGTAATGTAACCTTTGCTATATGGTATAATAGGGAGTTGACATGATAAGTCTAGTGTTGTAGTTTCTCAGATATCACCTTCCTATCTATAATACTTGTCAAAATTGATTTTTAGCACTGACACAAGGCCAATTATATTTGAGAGGAAGGGTATGGTTGATTAAATTTACCTCAGTAGTTAACTGTGGTATCTTATTTTATCAACTCCCAGAAGGATAAAAGCCAAAAGCTGACCTTTGCAGAATTTAAATTTGGAATGTGAAGGTGTAGCAACTAACCCCTCCACAAAGTATTTTCCAATGAATCCCCCCCACCTCCCTCACTAACATGTGCCAATATTGATAGTTAACTTTTAACTACTTCACTTATCAAAACAAGAATATAACTATTTAATTGGATATTATACCAATATTAAAACATTTCTAATAATTGGAAAAGTGTTTTTTTTTGTTGTTTTTGTTTTTCTATTTGTTTACTAATTTAAGAAATGTCATTACCTTCATAAAATTAGCTAGAACTAGAATATAAAGTTTTTCAATACTATTACCTCTAACATTATATTTCTGTTGACATATTCCTATGGCAATATGTTGGTGTCATTTAAAAATTTGAAAAAAACAAAACAAAAGAAAAAAGCTCTAAATTATAATAATTTCATGTAGCTAATTATTTTACTTTCTTCAGCAAAAGGCCAACATTTGTGGTGATAAGAAATAATATATTATTCAGACGATACCCTCGTTTTATTGGTGTTGAAGCAGAATGGAAGAGAAGGTGACATAATATTTTGATTACAAGCAAATAAAACTTCAGTTAAAGTCCATTGCACATATTTTTTGCCCTCGTTGTCGTCATTGTCTTCATTAAGGTTAATATTTTTCCCATTTGTTGAACCACTAAGTTATGGGGATGTAAACACTGGTTGTCATGCAGTGGTGGGGGACAGACAGACAGACACACACAAACACACACACACACACACATACACACACATACATATAAACATTTATATATTTTCATCATCATCATCATTTAACATCCGTTGTCCATGCTAGTATGGGTTGGATGATTTGACCAGAGTTGGCAAGCTGGATTCCCTTCCTAATGCCAACCACTTTACAGAGTGTACTGGGTGCTTTCACATGGCACTGCATGGGTGCTTTTATGTGGCACTGGCACAGGGCTCTTGTAAGTCAATCCTCTCTATTCAGGGGAGTAGACTTAACACTTCTGCTGTAGTGTAGGGATCTTCTTGAGTACCAAGGATCCCAGTCCTTTGTCATCTTACTTGAAAGGTTCAGCATCCTGAGGTCATTCTTCAGTACTCTGTCCTGTGTCTTCCTGGGTATCTCGCTTCCACTTGTTCCATCTACTTTGAGAGATCAGCACTTCTTTATGGAGCTGTTGGCATCCATCCACATCACATGAGCAAACCAGCACAGTCTTCTCTCTTGTACACATCTTCCCTTTTTTAAGAATAGTGGAGTGTGTTATGAAGAAGATATTGTTTAGTAGGTGAGTGACACTGTAGCAACTATTTTCTTGGCTCAAGAAACATCATTCACTTAGTCCTGAGTCATCCCTGACCCGAACACTCTTGTTTTTAATTTTTATTTTTTGTTCAGGTAAAGTGCATTAATCAATTGTGGATGAGAGGAAATAAATATTAATAAATGTTTAAGTTTATCGAGTTCAGAGTCAACACTGAAATAATGATGTTTCATATAGAAATACGTCTATGTAAACAATATAATCAAAAATAGTAGAAATAGACCATATCTTCAATTACTACTTAGACATATTTATATTTCATATTCATATTTGTTTACATAGAATATGTCTATATGCAAAACATTGTAACTTTTAGTGCTGGCTCTGAACTCTATAGAAAAGATGTAGATAAAAACTTAAAAATGAAAACATCGCACTGCTAACACAAAGAGGCGCAATATTGACTTGTAGACCTTTAATATACTTGGTAGCATATTATGGTTGCAAAACGAAATACTGTGTCCTTGCTAGCAATTAATGATTGAAAATATGTCAGTTAATCTGGCTGTTGAGTACATATTGATCAGCTAAACATTAAAAGTTAGCCATGATCAATCAACAAACTATCCAGGCTGGAGAATTGATACTCATCCATTTAATGTCATAAAGCCAGAGCAGAACACTATCTCTTAAAGAGAAAGAGAGAGAGAGAGAGAGAGTTATTGGAGCTCAGGAGACTTCACAATAATAGTCAAGTTAGTACCGGCAAGTTTCAGTGTAGTGAGAATTACAGATCTAATTAGTAATAATTACGTAGTGATCTTCTCTATCCTTAATCTCTCTTTTACATTCATCTTGTACCTTAAGTGTACACCCTCGCCATCTCTTTTTCTTTTTCACTTTCCAGTTGGAGAGACCATGCATTCTCCTCTTCAGCAAGACATCTTTTTCTGTCCCTCTATTGTACTTTCACTCCTTTAATAGAATACCACACTCAGCTGAGTGGGCCTTGCTTTGTGAGTAACTTGGTGACCTCACTCATGACTATGCCTTGAAAAAAAGCACCCACTACACTCTGGTAAGTTGGTTGGCATTGGTAAGGACATCCAGCTGTAGAAATCATACCAAAGCAGATTGTGAAAGTCAGTACAGTCCTCTGGCTTGTCATCTCATGTCACGATTGTCCGACCCATGCCAGCATGGAAAATGAGATTTTAAATGACAATGATGATGATGAATAAATAACATTTGAACAATGGCTAGTTATTTTAACCATTTTAGCAGGTATGAGAGATAACTTTAGGCATATTTTGTTTTATTAGACTTCTTCAGTGGTGCATAAATTTTATTGTACTTACCAAAATAGTGAGGAGAGAATTGCTAGATAGATTATGCAATATTGTACACTGTGAATAGGTATGAAAAATTAGTATGGCTACACAAGTTGACTTATAATCTCATGGTTTTTTGTTTTATCCCACTGTGTGGCAACCTTGGGCAAGTGTCTTTTACTAAAGCCTTGGGATAACCAACACCTTTGAGTGGAATTGATAGATAGAAACTGTATGGAACCTTTTTTTTATTTTGTGTGTGTGTGTGTGTTTCCTTGTCTTGACATGGTATGATGTTTATGAATGAATGTTACCTTCATACCAGTGGCGTTATTCATTTCCAGTGTTCTGTGAAAGCATAACTGATCATAGGAAATACACACACACACATGATGAGCTTCTTTCAGTTTCCATTTATCAGATCTACTCACAGGGTTTTGGTCAGCCCTAGGCTATAGTGGAAGACACCAAAGATGCCATGCAGTGAGACTAACCCAAAGCCATGTGGTTGTGAAGTGAATTTCTTAACTCCACAGACATGCTTGCACCTCCCTCTCCTTCCCTCCCCCTCTCTCTCGCTCTCTCTCTCTATACATACAGATATGCATATTACTTTTTACTTATTTCAGTTATTTGACTGTGTCCATGCTGGGGCACTGCCTTGAAGAATCTTTAGTCAAATGAATTGACCCTGGGACTTTTTTTTAAAGCCTGGTACTTATTCTATCATTCTCATAACTTACAGAGTATGCTTCTCTTTCGGATTTATGATTAGCTTATGATATATATTGTTGTGTCTGAAGAGGGTCATTCTGTTTTGATGCCTTATTAATTAACACAGTCACTGGTTCTGTTTCCACTCATATACTTTTTTTTTCTAAAATTTTCATTGCTTCGTGTAACCTCTTCAATAGTACACACACACAGCAGGCTTCTTTCAGTTTTTATCTACCAATTCCACTCACTCACTCACTCACTCCAAGGCTATAGCAGAAGACACTTGCCCAAGTGGGATTGTCCATAGTGGGATTGAACCCAAAGCCATGTGGTTGGGAAGTCAAGCTTCTTATCACACAGCCATGCCTATATATGTATATATATATTCCATTCAGGAGGATAAGAAATACTAAATTGATATTTAATCAAAAGCAGAAAAATCTTAAAACCAAAAACATATGTTGAGCTTTAGTGTGTATGTAGTTGTATTTTGTTGCAGAACAGCTTAATCCTGAAACAGTTATACAGTTGTAGTGAATAGCTCATTTAACAAAACATTTAGTAAACAGCTTGTTTAAAAAACACTTATGCAGATAAGGTGAAATCTGAGAGTTTACACCTTCACTAAAGTATGTATACCAATTATATCTCCATAGGCGCAGGCATGGCTGTGTGGTAAGTAGCTTGCTTACCAACTACATGGTGCCAGGTTCAGTCCTGCTGTGTGACATCTTGGACAAGTGTCTTCTACTATAGCCTTGGACCAACCAAAGCCTTGTAAGTGGATTTGGTAGTCAGAAACTGAAAGAAACCCATTGTATGTGTGTGTGTGTGCGTGGTTGTGTATGTTTGTGTGTCTGTGTTTGTCCCCCAACCATCGCTTGACAACCGATGTTGGTGTGTTTACATCTCTGTAACTTAGTGGCTTGGCAAAAGAGACCCATAGAATAAGTACTAGGCTTACAAAGAATAAGTCCTGGGGTCAGTTCATTCAACTAAACGTGGTGCTCCAGGATGGCTGCAGTCAAATGACTGAAACAAATAAAAGAATAGTATTTTTTTTTTATCGTTACCTTTGATTGTATCCCATAATTTGTATCCACCTGGACAGGACACTAGTCTGTCACATGGTTACCCGTTTTTTTGCCAGCTAAGTGGACTTGTGCAACATGAAATGAAGTGTTTTGCTCAAGAACACAATATCTCACCCAGTCCAGGAATCGAAACCACAATGTTACGGTCATGACTCCAACACCCTAACCACTAAGCCACGTGCTTCCACTAGGGTTACATTTCAGCACCAGAGACTGACTTGTTGAACTCAAGTCAGTGAGGGAACTAATGCAGTCACATGAGCTGATAGAACAAGCAGCTAAATTTCCCTCTGAACACACTCTATCATCATCATCATCATCATCATCATCATCATTTAGCATCCATTTTCCCATGGGTCAGACAGAATTTGTTGAGGTAGATGACCTTCCTATTGCCAATCCTCACCTATTTCCAAGCAAGGTAATATTCCTTCATGGCCAGGAATGTTTTTCATGGAAGACTGGAGATGATCAGTATCGCTTGCACGATGCTTTGTATACTTGTTTACAACCATCACATTGTGTCAAGATAAGGATACACTCTCTGTCTCTCACGCACACACACAAACATGCAAAGAATCTTGTTACATGTGTGTATATACACACATGCACATGCATGTATATGACAGGCTTCTTTCAGTTTCTATCCACTCAATCCACTCACAAGACTTTGGTTG
This sequence comes from Octopus bimaculoides, assembly GCF_001194135.2. Taxonomy (NCBI): domain Eukaryota; kingdom Metazoa; phylum Mollusca; class Cephalopoda; order Octopoda; family Octopodidae; genus Octopus; species Octopus bimaculoides. The sequence goes on from NC_068986.1 coordinate 40,491,869, forward strand.
CCCAAACCACTTGCCCAGGGTACCACACAGTCAGATTAAATTCAAGACCACATGGTTGAGAGCCACACTTCTTAACCACATTGCCACATTTGGACCTTACTATCTTAAAACAAAACAAATAAAAAACACGTTAGATAAAATAGTCTTCAATATACTTTGAATAAAAAATGGTGTGATGGTCATGGCTAGAATGCCTTTGATCATAAATCCTTGTATTGGAGTTAACCTGAGGTTAGATAACAACAATTTGTTGGAAGTATGTTTGACAATCCTGTTGTGAAACTATTTGTCCACTTATCCTTACTTCTACAATGTTAACATACAACAGAGCTTTTGTTAAGCAAAACCATTATGTTTTTGTCAAGATGGAATACCATACTACACTCTAAACTTCTATAAATATACTTGTAAATGTCTAAACTGGAAATATCACCAATTTATACTTCTTCATGGATGCTTGATATGATATTTTATACACAGGTGTACATTTATGTCTACACAGACATATAAACACAAATACACGCACATTCAAGTATGCAGACAAATTTTGTATGTTATATTAACAATTGTGCTATTCATTCTACCAAAAAAAGAAAGAAAAAGAAAAGCCATCAATATTTATTATTGAATAAGTTTTGACTTGTATGTCTCAGCTGAAGCCAATCTGTTATATATATCATTGAATTATCAAAGATTTCCAATACTTGCAGACTAACAGCACTTCCTGAATCTTGAAAACACAAGATAGGAAGTATTGTATTAGTCATTTAGTTTTTGTTAGAATCGACGAATAACCAAAACAAAGGTATGAAGATCAATTTGTAAAATAAACTGAATAAGTAAATAGCTTCTATGAACCTTTTGCTACAGATTTAGATTGCTGTGAGCTTTTCAGAATCATGCATCTAAATTTTATATTGAGCCAACATTTAGGCGTAGACATTAACAAAAGGCTTTATAACAATAGAGTAATTGTAATTCCCTTAGCCTAGAAATATTAGCAGATCATTCTAGAGCAGACAAAAGACTGCAAGACATTGAGAGGAAATAATACTTATTTCTGAAAGCGAAATGCAATGAAACAGTATTTGATGCAATTTTTCAGTTTTTCTGAATTTGTTTTCACTAACAATCAACATTACTATGTCTACCACTCTTATGCTCCAACTCGGTGTCTTTTACTATATTCTTGCACTAAAACTGTCTTAGGCAATGATTTCTTGTCAGAAATATGTCTGTAAAAGTCCTATAATAAACTAATGTTACAATCAATACACTATATTACTCCAACAGAATGTTATTAATGGCGATGCTATTTTGTAGATTGCTGATTTACATATGGATAAGACTATTCTAAGTTATTAGTGGATAATTAATAGCTGAATAATTTTTTCATTTTATATATATATATATATATTATTGTAAAATTGTATTGGTTCCTTATAGACATAATTATGTTTTCAACTTATGAAAAATAGCCACCCTGTTTTTATGTATACAGGTAGTGTAATAAGCAAATGAATAGTTATTTTGTATATGTGTGTGTGTATGAGAGTGAGAGAGAGGAGGGGCTATATTTATGCATAAAATTTGATAGAAATTGATTCAATAAATAAAATCTTATTGGAAAAATATTATTTGCTATGAAAAAGAAAAGAGAAGAAACCATTTGTTTTGTCCAAAATAGCAAATATATAATAATATAATTGTAAAAAGACATGAGTTTATTTGAAAGTTCTTGAAACATTAAAAAAAATGTCCATGATTAGATAAAAAGATAACTGATAAAATTATACTTTACTGACAATTTGGTAAGATAACATAGACTATATATTTAAAATATACTTTCACTCTATTATAAAAATTTGTGTTGTGCAATAATCTCTTCTTTATTATAGATGTTGGGTAAAGACACTAACCTTGATATTTCAGACATAAAGCTTATGAGTTCAATCAGAATTTAACACTTCGTATAAAAAAAAAAAGGAAAAAAAGAAGTCTCAATCTATTGGGAAATCATTTGAAATTAATTAATTTTTTTTTATATGAATGAAAGTTTTGTACAGAGTAATTGAAAATGATTGCTGTAGATGTACATAAAACATAAATACAAAAACAGTGTATTGGAAATTTAATAAATGAAATGATTGTGGTAAGTCTGATGGCTGAGAAGTTAAAGTGTTAGATTACTGAATAAATTGGTTGTGTGTTTAAACTATATTACAGCTATTGTGCTGAGGCATATAACCCTTACAAACCTTGGTCTACTGGACTGATGAATTAGCTTCATTGTCATTTTCCAGTCCAGGTATCCAACTGTATGTAATATCCATTGTATTAAACAGTAAAGAAATGTTTAGCTTTACAAAAGCCATCCCACTTATGGAAAAATGGATGTAATATTGACCTCAATGTGTGAATACTCCTCACTCCTTCATGTTAAAATAATTGGATGGTCTTGCTATACAGTACATCACCAATTATCTATGCTATTGAAGTTATATCTATATTTTGCAGCATATTTTAGCTGATGTCATTAATATTCAGCTGCCTTCCTTGCTCTCATGTTCTCATGCTATTTAATAGTAGATTGGTAGAACTGGGGAAAAAAAAATTCCTTGCAGTATTTAGTTAAGCTTGTTTACATTCTGATTTCAAAACCCACTCAGTGCAGGTGTGGCTGTGGTTGGCAAGCTTGCTCCCAACTATGTAGTCTCAGGTTCAGTCCTGTTGTTTAGTACCTGGAGCAAGTGTCTTCTACTAGGTCAGACAAAGCCTTGTTAGTGGATTTGGTCAACAAAAACTGAAAGAAACCCATTGTGTGTTTGTATTGTGTGTGTGTGTGTACATACATACATATGTATATACATATATATATATACATCCATATATATATATATACATACATACATACATACATACATACATACATGGTTAGTCAAAAATCATCTGACAGTAAATCAAAACCATTTAATTTTAAGATTTATTTATGTTTAACAACTGAATGAATTTAATATGCTAGAAGGAGTAGCCAAAATCCAAGCCACTATTTAGAGTTCGAAACCATGGCCCAGGAGATAGATGGTAAATGTTTTTATTTTTCATTCCCTTCAAAATTTATCACTAAGAGCGGTTTGGATTTTGGCTACTCCTTCTAGTGTTTTATGTGTCCTATGATGGTCACCTCTTATGTGTTTAAAGGTATTGAAAAATCTGTAGAAGCTGGAGAGAAATAAATTTGTGGCCTGTATCTTAATAATGTACATTCATCTGTCATCGTCAACGATAGTCAAGGACATTACATGGGAAGAAGACAGTGTATCCAACTGTGGTTGGTCAGTCCGGTTCATGCTCAGAAGGTTCTACTGCAGGTTGGGCACTGGTAGTCTGCTGGGAATGAAGGCAAGGAGTTGACTCTAGAATTATGCATTTTCCATTTTCTTTGTATTTCCGTGATCCTGTTCTGTTCATGGGAGGTAGCACCTCTGTTGGTGCAGCTGCGCCGGGCAGGCCAGTCCTGTGCTTGCATTTCTCAAGTGTTGGGTTGATTTGAAAGCACTTCAGTGAGGTTTTGAGTGTATCTTACTGCCTGTGTCACAATGCAATTCTTACTTATGCTTCATACAGTCTTTTGAAATAAGAGACACGCCTTTTATAACTAACAGAGGTAACTACTCCCTAAACATGACCCCTTGCTGCCCTTTTTATTATCACTACTATGTTTTCACTATAACCTTATCAAGTAGATCTACATCGCCAAGGAAGTGAGAATTTTGAGCTTTGTTATTGACTATCACATTCAGCTTTATCATAGTTATCTTTAAGCATTTTGATTCTAAGGTTATGGGTCCAAACCTGGAACTTTGTTTT
>NC_068986.1:40496664-40497786 GCF_001194135.2 Octopus bimaculoides
GGCGCAGGAGTGGCTGTGTGGTAAGTAGCTTGCTTACCAACCACATGGTTCCGGGTTCAGTCCCACTGCGTGGCACCTTGGGCAAGTGTCTTCTACTATAGCCTCGGGCTAACCAAAGCCTTGTGAGTGGATTTGGTAAACGGAAACTGAAAGAAGCCCGTCGTATATATGTATATATATATATGTGTGTCTGTGTTTGTCCCCCCAACATCGCTTGACAACTGATGCTGGTGTGTTTACGTCTCCGTAACTTAGCAGTTCGGCAAAAGTGACCGATAGAATAAGTACTAGGCTTACAAAGAATAAGTCCTGGGGTTGATTTGCTCGACTAAAGGCGGTGCCCCAGCATGGTCGCAGTCAAATGACTGAAACAAGTAAAAGAGTAAGAGAGATTTAGTTATGATTCATCAACACAGTTTCCGAGAGAGAGATAGCGAGCAACTTATTGCCAATACTTTTCCCTGATCAACAAATGCAAAACAAGCATGGGTTTCCACTTACAGTTACTTTACTAGTAATCTAGTCTCAGTGGTTTTTTACTTTAAGAGAATTCTGTTGTACCTTATGGGTATAAGGGTATATATATATCCCAATTCATCTCCATTACTATTTGTTTCTCTTTCTCTCACTCTGTCTCTTTGACTCTATCCCTCTTTCTTCTTTCTTTACCTACTGGAGCAGCCAAGTATCTCCTCTATAGTAAAATACCTATCACTGCCCTCCATTATACTTTAACCTCTCAACCAGCACAAAACCACTACCCTCAGTACCACTCCCTCCCCCCAGCCAAGGGGTCCTCTTGTCTTGCAAGTCACTTAGTGACCATACTAGTGCCACATAAGAAAGCTCTCAGTACTCTCTGTAAAGTGGTAGGTGTTAGAAAAAGCATCCAGTCAGAAATCATGCCAAAAACAGACAATGGAGCTTGGAACGGGTTTTCTGGCTTACCAATTCCTGTCAAAACCATCCAGTCCAAGCCTCCGATCTGCCTCAGTGACATTTGAACTCAGAACAAAGTTGGAAGAAATGCCACTAAGCATTTTGTCTGGCTTGGTAATGATTCTTCTAGCTCGCTGCCTTAACATCACCTAACACTTTCAATACTTTGGAAAATATCTCTAA
>NC_068986.1:40499667-40500569 GCF_001194135.2 Octopus bimaculoides
ATTACACAGGTCAATATGGGGACTGGGATAGTGCTCAGTGGGGTTAAGTACTACAAATAAACACAGCTGCATGCTGTTAGAACCATGGATTATTAAATTGACAGGAGAGGAGCAATGTGTTTGTATGTGTGTGTGTGTGTGTTTGTGGGTAGATGGGGTTGGTGAGCAGGGAGGCGACATCGCGATAGGTAAGTGAAGGAATTGGGGGTGCAGGTAGGGGTGGAGGTGAGGGTAGAATTCACGGGATGGGGGTGTAGCATGTTGTGGAGAGAGGGGTTGTGGGTTCAGGCTTAGTATAGATTTCACTGAAGTCACTCTGCGCTACATTGATTCTGACATTGGTTGTATTCCATCAAACGCACACATATCTGGGTACATGTTTGTATGTGTGTGTATATATATATACATTATATACAAACACATACCATATGCACAGTGGTACATTTATATGCAAGGTACTCATGTTATTAAACACATGCATACAAACACATTAATTATTATTCACTCATGTCTTACATTCACGTATTACTCACATATACCACACACACACACACACTCTCTCTCTTTCTCTCTCTCTCTCTCTCTCTCTCTCTCACTCCCCATCTCTCATTTATCCACATATCACATATATTACTGCTTTCTTATACATACACTATCACACATGCACAGTTTATCCATCCGGCTAGCCAGCCAGTCAGACCTCTACCCACCTACCTATCATATCCTACACACATGTTTACTTTCTATTTCTCTTCATCTCTCTATCCAACCATCTACATATCCACCTATCTGTCGAACACAAACACACACACGCTTCAATGCATCAGCATGTTTTACTGTGTCTTTTACTTTATCATACTGAAACATATATATATATATATATATATATATATATATATATA
>NC_068986.1:40501046-40506635 GCF_001194135.2 Octopus bimaculoides
ATATATATATATATATATATATATATATATAAGAATTTAAGGATTGGAGAAAACGCATGTTATAATTGCATAAATTCTTAAATATACTCAAATACCCAAAATTTCAAGGAGTTCCTGCCTTAAAAACAGGAGCTAACCACAGTTATTTTGTGTTCTTTGCTACATTGGTTTCTATTAACCCATTTATTCTACCAGAAGAATTTTTATTCATTAAGATAGAAGAAATACACATAATTATATATATAAAGGTTATGAAGGGTATTGGAGTCAACCAAACCCTAAAGATACAGGTAATACCGAGTAAGTGCTGTATACCGACTAGTCTTGCCCCTGACATGGTTGCAACATGAGTGGGGAATATAACATGTGTCATGTATTAGCGTGTGTATATATATATATATATATATATATAGCAAGGGTGGCTATAAGCAATATAAAAGCAAAAAAGGAAGAATTCAATTGTCACTAATTATGAGTGACGGTGAAGGGTAGCACCTACATTGCTAGAAATAAGAGGTAAAACACCTCTTAGCCACAAAGAAGCACAAGTCTATGTATGTACAGGGGATATATATGTATAGAGGTGAGTTCAATTAGAGGTTGTAAAAACCATCTAAGGGATATTTATATCCAATGAATTACTGATGTATTACCTATATATGATCATGAGTATTGGTATTAATGCTTATAACTGATAGGTAAGGAAAAGAAATTATTATTATTATTGTAATAATTAAGCCTGCTTATGCCCAAAATAGCGTGAACAGAAACAGTTGTTAGATAAGATATTGTCTTTTTTGGAATCAATAAATAAAAATTGATGTTTATCAATTATCAATTTTATCTCTATTTTCTTATTTTCCCTTAAATATATATATATATATATATATATATATATATATACAAATAATAAACGAGTATGTGCATATATACGTACATATATGTACATACTTACATCTACCTGTATATATAGATGCATATCTGGGTACAGGACATTGCAAACAAAACGTAGACAAAATGATAAACAAGTACAGAAAACACACAGGCCACATAGAGAACATTTCCTTCATCAGCTGCCATATATATATATTATCAAGTTAGCTTCACAGCCGCATGGTTCTAAGTTCAATCCCAACTCCAGTGTGCCCTTTACTGTAACCAGGTCAACTAATAGTACAAGTTATACATACACACACTTACATATATAAATTATATAGGTATGTGTATATATATACACACACTCATAAATACAATTACCCATCTACAGACATGCTTGGATTCTCCCTCTCACAAAACACACATATTATATCTTTGTCTTGCTCTCTTTCTCTTATAAACAAATGCAGGTGGACTGCACTCCCAAGAAAAAAATTCAAGATAATTTTTCATTGGTCTGCAATTCAAAAAGTGCTGCAAATCGCAGTTTATCAATGACTGCTTTAAAATATACATAGACTTATCAGAAACAGAGCCACATATATTTTCATGAATTTCTAGAACATTGTGTGTGTGTGTGTGTGTGTGCACACAGTCATGCATATGTGTGCAAATGTGTATATTTAAAGAAACATAGTACATTCAGAAATTGACAAAATTGTTAGAGCAGTGGGCCAAAATGTTTTGCCGTATTTAGTTAGATTCATTCACTTCCTGAATTAAAATGCTAACAAGGTAAACTTTGCCTTTCTTCCTTACGGGATCACTGGACTACAGCACCAGTCAATTACTGTGGTTGATTCAATCAGCTATACCCTATCTGCAAAACCTGAAACCTTTGTGCCTATGTCAGAAATCAATATTAAGACAGGAAGGTAACTTAAGTGGTCTTCTATTATAGTTCCATTCACATCTGAGATGCATTATAGGAGTATATATCAACTGTAGCACTTGACTTCCGGAATGCTGAAAGCAAAATTACTTTTGTAGGATTTGAACTCTGAGCATAAAGTACCATAATTATAGACCCCTCAGGCATTTTGTCCGACATTTAACTTGCTCTGCTAATCCACTGCTTAAGTAAATAAGAAAGAATTAAGAATTTCTTTTATATTCCAAACAGATTGAGAATTTCAGGAAAAATTGTAATGATCTGAAAAGTCAAATTTAATCAACTTCAAAGAAATCACTACAAGAAAGATAAACATTTGATATTGACATTTTTATATTATTTCAATATTTGTTACTTCAATACTTTACATACTATATTGAAATTGGTGTAGAAGAAAGATGGGTGGAGGGAGGGAGGGCTGGAATGTTGGAAATGGTATAGGGTGGGATTGAAGCATAGAAAATTAAGAAGTAGAGAGAGTGAGAGAGAGAGAGAGAGAGAGAGAGAGAGAGAGCATGTGTGTTTGTATCTGTACAAATATGATGAAAAATACTCAATACATATGGCGGTAGGTATAATTTATTCACTCAAAGCACAGGATTTACTCCATTACTCTACAGAATTTCTTTCATGCAAGAATGAACTTGTGAAAGTGAAAAACTCTGGGTAGTGGAGTAATGATGAGAGGTGAATCACCAGCTTTTGTGTGTGTGTGTGTGTGTGCACATGCGCATGCATGTAATATTTTTTATTTTGCTACTCTGAGTTTCATTTGTGATTGAACTAAAATAAAAATATTATTAATCCCTACTTTGGTATCAACTACTCTTTCTTGCAACAAGTAAATGGATATCAGGTGTGGCTGTGTGGTAATTGGTTTGCTTTCCAACCACATGATTCCAGGTTCAGTCCCACTACATAGTACCTTGGACAAATGTTTTCTCACAAAGCCTTGTGAGTGGATTGGTAGATGGAAATTGAAAGAAGCCTGTCATGTGTATGTGTCCTTGTGCCAGTATTTCTCTTTCACCACTGCTTGGCAACTGGTATTGGTGTTTACATCCTTGTAACTCAGCAGTTTGGCAAAAAGAGACTAATAGAATAAGTACAAGGTTTAAAAAAAAATTTCCTAGGGTTGATTCATATGACTATAATTCTTCAAGGCAGTGCCTTTTTTGTGCCACCTGCACTATTGTGGTTACTCCACAGCTCGCAGAATTAAGAACTCTGGTGAGATTGGGTATCAGCTTCATGCTAGGGAACACGGGGTTAAACTATAAGAAGAAGGTGAGTCACAGCAAATTCTTGTAAAGGATACTCTTGTATAAGCCACACCTCTAATTCAGGATTAAATCTTTGTATACAAAATTTTTCCCTATCATAATTTTAGCTTTGCTCTGTGTATAAATCACACCCCAGCTTTTTGAGTTTAATTCTAGTATAAAATAACATGAAACATACCTGAGTAAATACAGTGTGTGTGTATATATTCTTGTTTCAGTTGTTTGACTGCAGTCATGTTAGGGGACCACCTTAAAGAGTTTTAGTCGAACAAATCGACTCCAGGACTTATTCTTTGTAAGCCTAATACTTGTTCTATCAGTCTCTTTTGCCAAACCACTAAATTACAGAGACGTAAACACACCGTCGGTTGTCAAGCAATGGTGTGGGGACAACACAGACTTAAAGACACACACACACATATACAATGGGCTTCTTTCATTTTCCATCTACAAAATCCACTGACAAGGCTTTTGTCAGCCCAAGGCTATAGTAGAAGGCAGTTGCCCAAGGTGACACACTGCAGGACTGAACCATGTGGTTGGGAAGCAAGCTTCTTACAACACAGCCATACACAGATACACACATACACATACATATACTTATATACACACAATCATTGTTTTATGTCTGTTTTCTATGCTGGCTGACCAGGGGTTGGATGGATATTGCTACTCTGCTAGTTAGGTCAGAGGGGCACATGTCACTTGTAAGTTTCACCTTTGGTTTGGTTTCTATGGCTCAGTTGTGTGTGTGTTTTGGTGGTGGTAGCCTTTTAAAAATGGTAGCCTCTGCACTCTGAAAACATTATTTCAGACAATAATTATTCCTTTACAAACTTCAAGTGTTTGGTATTTCATTTTCAGAACCTATTCCGTGCTAATGATATAATGTAGAAGCAATTGAATATTTGTTTTAATTAGATCATTAAGCCATTTATATAATTATCTTCACTAGCTTGTTATTGTGTTCATTATGGTTTATTGTTGTCATTAAAATGGTATTTTAATCTATTTGAATTCTTTGTAAATTTCTCACTTATTTTTGTTTTTCTATCTATCTTATTTCCTTTCTTCCTTATATTTTCTTTCATTTCAGTTTCCTTCCTTTCTTGCTTTTTTCCTTCCAATTCTTCTCTTCTTTTTTCCTTCATTTCTTTTCTTTCTTTTCTGCTTCTTTCTACATCATTTATTCAGTTTTCCTTCCTTCCCCTCCCCCCCTCTCTCTCTCTTCCTCCTTTTATTCTTCTCTACCTATCTCCCTTCCTTCTTTTCTTCCTTCTTTCTCAATGGCTACGACATATAGATCTTTGATCATAAATGTGACAGATCAATATGTGAGTAGGTTAAATTGACATCTAGATTTTAACTTAGTACCTTCAGAAAGTAGAGTCTGGAAGATAAATGTTGTAAGAGCATTTATTTAATTCCACTAGTTCTACGTAATCATCACAGTCTTTGAGGACCTCACAAAGCCATAGACACTACATATCCTAGTAACTAAACCTTTAACACAAAACTTGTGCTTGTATGTGTGTATCATCATCATCATGGTTTAACGTCTGCCTTCCATGCTAGCATGGGTGGGATGGTTTCACAGGAGCTGCCCAGGCAAAAGCCTGTACCAGACTTCTGTGACTATTTTGGCATGATTTTTACAGCTGAATGCCCTTCCTAACACCAACCACCCAGCAGAGTGTATTTAGTGCTTTTTATGTGACACATACATAAAGGGTGCGATGGGTAAATTGTCGCCATTTTATATTTTTAATGTTGTGCATGCACATTGTTTGTTTTTGATTTTGTCAACTACACAATATAGTAGGGTCAGTTGGGTACCATCTGTGAGAAAAACACCATCACACAATTCACTCTGCCAGAAATTTGGAAACGACATGCTGTATTGATTGGCATTTGCGCCAGAGACTCCAATACGAACATTTTAGAGTGTTTGGGTGTCTATCTAAGGACAGTGTAGATGATTCAGAAAGAGTTGGATGAGTCTAATGGTGATTACAAAGGTACAGCAGCTCAGAAAACTCACTCTAATCATTCTGATAAGAAAAGAACTCCTGAATTTGTTGGTGAGATCCCGACCATGATTGACAATGATCCCTCCAAGTCAATCAGGTCCAAGGCCAAGGACATGAGACTGTCTGAGTTTCTTATCAGGCAGGTAGTACATGAAGACATTCGGTATTCCTCATACCAAATGAGAAAGGGTCAATTTTTATCTCAAGCTATCGAGGATAAGAGGAAAGACTGCACTCCAAAGCTTTTGCACAAACTCAAAGCACCTCCTTGGCACAAGGCAGGAGCGAGGAAATGAATAAAAGATTTAGTAAAAATACCTTTTTGAGGTTAATCCTAGATCATTCGATTTCTGGTTTAGAAATACAATTACTTTACCATCATTAATAAAATAAGGACACTGTTTCCCAGTACCTTTAATTATAACTATATATATATATATATATATAT
>NC_068986.1:40506974-40510742 GCF_001194135.2 Octopus bimaculoides
TGTGTGTGTGTGTGTGTGTGTGTGTGTAATAACAGAACGTGTATATGCGTGTGTGTGTGTGTGGTTTGGCTGTTTATCTGTTAGTGTGTGTGTGTGTGTATGTATGTATATATATGTGTGTGTGTATGTATGTATATGTGTGTGTGTGTGTATGTATATATATATATATATATATATATATATATATATATATATATCTGTGTGTTTGTACATGTATATATATATGCATATATCTATGTTAGTATTTACCCTCAACCACCATTGACAACTGGTATTGGTTTGTTTATGTCCCTGTAGTTTAGTTGTTTGACAATAGAGACCAACAGACTGAGTACCAAACTTGATAAAAGATAAATACTGGTGTCAGTTTGTTCCACTAAACCCTTCGAGGTGATGATGCTTCAGCATGGTTGCTGTCCAATGATTAACACAAGTCAAAATATGAAGAAACTTTGAAGTAGTTGCTTAACCTGTTAAAAATAGCAGCCAAATCTCCTTTAAATCACATCCTACCTTAGATTGAAAGAGGAAGAACATTTTGAATAATGTAATCCTAACTACTTCTAAAAAGACAGAAGGGTCATGGTTGGAACACTGTTGAACATATATTCCTGTTCATAGAAGGTTGTCAATAACCAAAAAAAGAAGAAAAAAAATTAGAATTAGTATAAATAAAACTTTCCATTGGGGCTCTTTTTTGTTTTTTATGATAAGGTTTTGTTTTGCTTTTTTTTTTTTTTTTTTTTTTTTTTTTTTTTTTTTTTTTTTTTTTTTTTTTCCCATCTTCAATTATTGGAAATCTAAGTCTGATAAAATTTTATGATGGAATGGATGAAAACATCCTTGTTTTCTGATTTGGGTGCCATATTGTTTATGATTTTCCTGGCGTATTTCTACAAACTATAATCCCTCAATTAGTAACTTGGTACTTGAAGTGATGTCCCAATGTAAAATAAAAGAAACCACAAAAATGTGTGTGGGTGGGAGTAATTAAAGTCTGCTATAAAAAGGAAACAAGGTCCTGCCCTGGTGTGTGATTTGACCCCTATTTTTAAGTAAATAGGTCATTGCCTTTTGCAATTTTCTTTTTTTTTTTGTCTTCTTTCTTCTTTCTTTCGGTCTTTTATTCTTCTTTCTCTATCTTTTTCCTTCAATTTCCTTCATTCTTGGATTTTTTCCTTTTGTTCCCTTTTCCATTTCTCCTCTTTTTCTTTCATCTCACTTCTTTCTCCTTTTCCCCTTTCATCTGCTTCTTCCTCTGTTTGCCCTTCATTTCCTTCCTTCTTCCTTTCTTTAATTTTTTTCCCCTTTCCTTTCATCACCTTTTTCTTTTTATCTTCTATCTTTTTCTTGTTTCAGTCATAAAACTTTAGCCATCCTGGGGTACCACCTTAGGGAATTTTTAGTCAAATGAATCTGACACCAGTACTTTTTTTTAAGCCTGGTACTTATTCTATTAGTCTCTTTTACTGAACCACTAAGTTATAGGGTGAAAACAAACCAACACGAGTTATCAAGCAGTGGTGGGGGACAAACACAGACCTAAAGACACACACATATATATGATGCGCTTCTTTCAGTTTCCATCTACCAAATCTACTTATAAGGCTTTTAGTTGGTCCAAGGCTATAATTGAAGACACTTGCCCAAGGTGCCACGCAGTAGTACAGAACCCAGAATCTTGTGGTTGAAAAGTAAACTTCTTACCATACAGCCATCCCTAATTTTATCCTGTTTTTTCTCCTTTTTCTTTTGTTTTCTTTAATTTTTTTTTTTCACCTTTATCTTTTTCCATTTTCCCATGTTAAGAGAGAAATAAAAAATTGCTGGTCTTGTCCCAAAATTTTAAATCATTAAACTATTATAGTAACTTTCTTAAAGGCTTTGTAACGAGATCCAACATCAAATTTGTTTAATGTGTAAACTGTTAATTTAACTGGACATTTATCGGATAACATTATTGAGTAAACATTGGTTTTGCTTTAATACTTTCAAAACATGACAAATGTGAGTTAAAAAGTAAAGAGAATTATTACACATGCTGAATATAAGTGATAGCAAAAATGAAATTTATAAACACAAATGTTTGTTTCTTTGTAAATGTTATGAACAAGCCATGACTTTATGAGATTTTCTCACATTTTGATAACCTGGAATGAGATTGCAGTGACTGCTATAAACTGAACTGACACCATATCAACTAAAGCCATTGTTTATCAATTCCTGATTTCACAGTTCTCATTACATTTCCTATGAGAGATAAGGTGGCAGTCTACAATCATTAAGCTAAAACAACATTTCTGTGGGGCACACACACACACACACACACACACTATGGAATGTAACATTTAAATTTGCAGGACTTTTCACCTTCAGTAAGCAATTATCCTCTCTTTTGAATTGGGTTGACACATGGGCTACACAAGGAGCGAAGCTAAACAAGAATGGAAATCTCAAAACTAATTGATTATTCAAGTTTGTGTAAGCATTAAAGGCATTGATTGACACCCTGAGTTTAAGTTATAAGACTGTTTCAGAGTCTCGAAATTCAAATTGAAATTGATATCGAGCCTGCAGTATTTATTTTTGTCATTTGCTAAGTGTCAGTAAAGCAATAAAGAAGTCTAAAACATTTATTTATCAATTATTATTATTATTATTATTATTTTGACAAGTCTGTTAATAAGGTTATCCTCAAGTGTCAAAACCTCCTTTTTTTTTTTTTTTTTTTTTTTAACTAAGTTTTCAATCTAGACCTTAAAGAACCCCTGTTTCAAGGTTGACACCCCTGCAACAAAGCTACAGAGGTATTACGTTTTTGTTTTAAAAACTGAAAGCAATCAGGAGAGAGAGAGAGAGAAAAAAAAATAGAATAAAATAAAATAAAGAAAAAGAAAAGAAGAGCTTCAGACATCTTGACACCCTAAATAATAGCTTAAAAATTATATACACTTGTAGGTCTCCAAAAACTAGATTTATTGTCAGGTTCTGTTTCCTTTTCAGGGTAACTACTATCAAAGTGTTTAAAATTTTTGGCAAATGTTTTTAACCATAATTACTGTGGTTATCTGAAAAATGCTGTCAACTTCTTGACCTATAAATACAATGTATTTGTTTTTTCCATATACATATCCTGATTTCTTTTTCTTCAACATATAGGCTTCAAAAGTATATTTTTTCACTAAAATCCTACCATATTTCTTTCCCCTCTTTGTTTCTCAACTCTAATTGCTGACTGATTGAGTTATATCTTCAAATGTCAAATACGTTTGTTGTTCTTTCTTCTTCGTTTCTTTTTTGTTTGTTTGTTTGTTTGTTTTTATTCTTTCCTTTATTTAGGTTGAGAATAGGTGTAACAAGTGTTCTTTGTTCTCAGACTTGTTTAGGTTAGGAATGAACACTGAGAACAATCTAATCTATTGCATTCTAGGGGATATGGTGTGTGTATGTCATTGCATTTATGTTATATTTTTATATATGTATGTATATGTCACGTGTGCATTTGCATATATGTATATATATATGTATGTGTATTTATGTTTGTATGTGTAAGTATATATGTATATATCAAACAAAAATGAGTTAAGAGAAATACCTCATGGTGACCAGTGGCATGTACATCAACCATGTAGACCATATGTTATATATATATATATATATATATATATATATATATAGATAGATAGATAGATAGATAGATAGATAGGTAGATAAATAGATATGTGTGTGTGTACACACATGCATACATACACACACTTATATAGGTAG
>NC_068986.1:40510752-40513241 GCF_001194135.2 Octopus bimaculoides
TGTGTGTGTGTACACACATGCATACATACACACACTTATATAGGTAGACCAGCAATGGCTTAACTGGCCAAAACTTTGAAGTCACTATCTACAATATTCTTGTTTAAATGTGTGTGTGCATGCATGTGTGTGTGTGTGTATGTGTGTATGTATATATATATATATATATATATATATATATATGGATATATGGGAGGTTGTATCAAAAGTAGTTCACGAGTAAGTGTAACTTTTTCTATTAAATGACCTACATCATTAGCAGGGTAACTCTTCCTCTGCACAAAGGTACAAATTAACATAATCTTCCCTGCAAGTGATGCATTTGTGCCATCAATTAACCCAATTCTTGAATCCTCTTCTAAAACATTTCAGGTGTGCACTGTTGTACCCACTTGTTCACAACCTCTCTCACCTTGTCAGTGTGTCATAAAATCATTCCTGAAGACCATCCTTAATTGAACTGAACAGGTGAAAGTCAGAAGCTGCCAGATCCAAACTGTACTAACAAGCATAATTTTCTGATTGCCTGATTTGTTGCCAAAAATTTTGGTAGTCATGTATTGTCATGCTAAATGTGAAATGCATTCAATTGCTTGTTCGGTTTCTTCCTTCAAATAGCCTCTGCATGCTTTTTGAGTGTCTGTGTAGATTGTCTTTTTCTCTTTGATGTAGCTGAAACATTTTTGCCAGAGGCTTTCATTTCCATCTGAACTTTGTGTACAAAAGATCTTACAACATTTAGAAAGTTGGCAATTTTTAAATCGCTGTATTTCACACATATA
This sequence comes from Octopus bimaculoides, assembly GCF_001194135.2. Classification (NCBI taxonomy): domain Eukaryota; kingdom Metazoa; phylum Mollusca; class Cephalopoda; order Octopoda; family Octopodidae; genus Octopus; species Octopus bimaculoides. Next base: position 40,511,535 of record NC_068986.1, read on the forward strand.
ACAACAATGACTGTATATCTTTCCATTTCGTGTGTTACCATTTTATCTGCCATGGGGGATTTGAAAGAAATAAAAAACCTAATTGGTTTAAAGAGAGTAATATACTGATAATCAAATGTTCTTTAATACCCCTCACACTCTGCATATATATATATATATAGATAGATAGATAGATAGATAGATAGATAGATAGATAGATAAATATGTGAGGATGCATGGCCTAGTGGTTAGGGTGTTGCATTCTCGATCACGAGGTTGTGGTTTCAATTCCTAGACCAGGTGGTGTGTTGCACTCTTGAGCAAAGCACTTGATTTCACATTGCTCTGCAGTGATGATGACCTTGGTACGTGGTACACTGTGCACCTGTTCACTCTCTCGGTTTCATGGAGAGAGTGAGCTAAGGTATGGCACATACATTTGATCACTATAAACTAATTAAATCATTTGTGCAGGTTGTCTGGCAAAAGCTGAACACTCATACATTGTCTTTGATAGGGGAGACCATCATATAAATATATTTATGTAAATATGTTTGTAGGCATAGCTGTATGGTTAACAAGCAGATTTTGCAACCATGTGGTTTTGGGTTCAGTCCCACTGTGTTGCATGCACATTGAGTGGAAGGTAGCGAGCTGGCAGAAACGTTAGCACACCGGATGAAATGCTTAGCAGTATTTTGTCCGCCGTTACATTCTGAGTTCAAATTCCGCCGAGGTCGACTTTGCCTTTCATCCTTTCGGGGTGGATAAATTAAGTACCAGTTACGCACTGGGGTTGATGTAATCGACTTAATCCTATTTTCTGGCCTTGTTTGTCTCCTCTATGTTTAGCCCCCTGTGGGCAATGAAGAAATAAGAAACTATGTGGAACCTTGTTGTGTGTGTGCTTGAGTTTGTTCTCTCTCATTGATTGACAACTGGTGTTGGTTTATATCCCTGTAATATAGCAGTTCTGCAAAAGAGATTACTAAAATAAGTGCCAAAACCCTTTGAGGTGGTGCCCCAGCATGGCTACAATCCTATGAATGAAACAAGAAAAAGATACACAGTTATGTTTGCATGTAACACACATACACACACACACAAGCATGTTTACAATGCAGTAACAGAATGATAAATTTCTGTTATAGAATCCGGTCATTTTGTCTTGTACTACTTGTATATAAGTGGGTGAGGTTTTTTTCTTTTTAATGCTTCTTTTGACAGAATGAACTCAATTTCTTGCAAATATTATTATTGTTATTATTATTATTATTAATATTATTATTATTATTGATTTTAAATTTTGGCTCAAGGCCAGCTAGTTCAGGGGAGGGCTAAGTCGATGATATTGACCCCCAGTACTTCACTGGTGCTTATTTTATTGACCCTAAAAGGATGAAATGCAAAGTTGACCTCAGCAGAATTTGAACTCTTTACATTCTGAGGTCAAATTCCACCAAGCTTGACTTTGCTTTCATCTTTTCAGGGTTGATAAATTAAGTACCTGTGAAACACTGGGGTTGATGTAATCGACTAGTCCCCTCCCCCAAAATTTCAGGCCTTGTGCCTATAGTGGAAAGGATTATTATTATTGTTATTATTTTTATTATTATTATTATTATTATGTTTTTTTTTCTTCTTTCTTCAAATTTTTTCCCATTTCTCGCCGAGTGTTTTCCGTACACCTAGGGCAGAGAAACGTTGTATGCATTCCCAATTTACACA
>NC_068986.1:40513251-40529178 GCF_001194135.2 Octopus bimaculoides
ATTATTATTATTATTATTATTATTATTATTATTATTATTATTATTATTATTATTATTATTATTATTATTATTATTATCATTATTATTATCATTATTATTATTATTAATTAAGGTAGCAAACTGGCAGAATCATTAGCACGTCAGGTAAAATACTTAGCGGCATTTCATCTGTCTTTACATTCTGAGTTCAAATTCCATTGAGGTCAGCTTTACCTTTCAATCTTTGGGGGTCAATAAATTAAGTACCAATGAAACACTGGAGTTGATGTAATCAACTAGTCCCCTCTCCATAAATTTCAGGCCTTGTGCTTTTAGTAGAAAAGATTATTATTAGTTTTATAATAATATATACAGTAAAGCCTCGATATATGAGTTAATTTATTCCCGGAGACTGCTCATAAAGCAAAAAACTCATAGAGCAGAACAATAATTTCCAATAGTAGCAATGTTATAAATCGTAATTTGTTCCCAGAAAAATATTTTACTTTTAAAATTTATAATACTTGTAAATAAATAGCAATAAAACAACAGTAGAACATGAAAAATATTTTATGTAAAGTAAAAGGAGTTTCAAGATCATTTATGATAAAAAATATTATTATTACAATCAGACCATCAGATAGTCACAATGCACTTCCTATTTTGTCTTGTTTGCATCATTCTTTTCCATCTTGACCCAAATTGCTTAGCTAAATTGTCTTCCTATCATCACAGAGGCTTCCCAAGCAGCATTTTCCAATCTCTTGGATACCACTTGGTAACTGCACAGATCCACCTGTTGTCTGTGAACCTTGCGACACGTCCAACCCTTCGGAACATGTGCTTTTGGTATTCTGTGATCACATCATTCACTCCACTCCATTTTCAAATTATCTCATTTTGAATATGTTCTTGTAATGATATTCCTAGTATGGATCTTTCCATAGTCCTTATGCATCATAGCCAGTCAATGTTCTATCCTCTTTTTTTGTTGCCCATGTCTTATTTATGTATAAGAGCGCAGCTAGGCTGGTTCTATTGAAGAATCTGGCATATTGTCTAGCTTTGTTTTAAGCATATCCTTTATTGATTTAAATGCCTTCCATCCTGCCCTTATTCTCTTTGAGATTTCAGCATCCATATCTCAACTAATATTCACTGTGTGCCCTAAGTAAACATGCTCCTTTATCTCCTCGATTTCATCACTTCCTACCTCCATTTGGCCTTATGCTGAATTTAGTTTTATATGAGGGTGAAATAGCAACACAGGAGTGGCTTGTGCTTATTTGCTGGATCAAACAATAATTTTATTTCAATGATATTCTAGATCCAATGGTATAAATTTTATAGATTATACTTTTTCCTCACTGAAATTTAAATCTACTTACTGTTTCTTGATTTTTTTTTTTAATTGTTGCTTTAATAGTCTGACTTATTTCTCTTCTTCTTTAATATTTTTTATTAGTAAATTGAATTTACATTAATTGATTTTATAACAAACTTTTTCAGACACAGATATATTCCAATAATCCTATCATCTTATATCACTCCAATATTTCAGATATTTATAATAGTTTCTTATATTAAAGGAATTTCTATACTTACATGTTGCATGTATGTAGTTTTGTATGATACCAACCATTCTTATAAGGCAAGAAATATGTACATATTTTAAATTCTTCTTTTACTGTTTTTTTTTTTATTTGGTATATATCGACCTTAATGCTTTTTCTTCATATTTTATTGATCTTCATTTATCTAATTGCTAAGTTTTCCTTTAGTAGAAATAGCCTTGGCTCACACTGAATTGATGCCACAAAGTATATATAACTGATTTATTTGTAACCAAGACAAACAGACACACACACACACACATACATACACACATGCATGTGTACATAACACAACACATTTGAGGCTTTTACTTAGCTCTTATCCAAAAATTGCCATGCCATCTGTCCTTTTACTGTCCCCTCTGCCCAGCCCTGCTGCCTCAGGCTGGGAAAGGAAACCTGCAGTGTCTAGACCATGTTTTGCACTAAGTTTTTCATTTCATGATGATAGGCCTCTCGTCTGGGATGCCACATGCTACAATACAGTCTCCGGTGACAACCTGATGTATTTGGCTGGCAGTCCAGGCTTCACTGCTCATGAAGGGCAAAATGTCAAAGTATTGGCCTCTCTCTGACAGATTTGTGGTTGAGCCTGCGGCTGTGGAGACCTGACGTTCTTGGCCCCCAGATTACATTCCTGCTTTTTGCTGTTAGAGCAGAGATGGCTATCTGCAAGTGTGTTCCCCATTAGCTGGAGTGACTGTTTCAGTACATTTCCCTAACCGTCCTCCAGTGCAACACCTTTTCTATTTTGTCCACTTGTCAATCCATGAGGTGGACTGACAAGTCACATTTGAATAGGAAGTAACATGTAATTAGTAATTTCAGAGGAACAGAGATAAGTAGTAGTAGTAGTGGTAGTGTCTACAGCAGCTGGATAGAAGAGACATAGAGGAAATAGCATGGTTGTAGCATAGAAATGGTCTGGTGAATGATTTGCTTATTAGGGTGTGGTCCAGAGGTAGAGACAGAGATTGTGTTATTGCTTAACACCAAATCAACCCTGATTAAACAGACTTTAAACCTTCAGCATTCAGATTATTCTATCAAATGTAATGCTTATTTACTCACATTGTTTCAAAATAATTATGCATTATCTTGTAGCTTCAAGATTTCATTGATGTGATTGTTTACTTTTAGAATGACATTATAGGGTAGGTGTGAGAGACCGGATCTGGCTAGTTTTAACATAGAATAGGTAGAATATGTAGGCTAGATATAACTGGTTAAAATGCTAAAGCGTTCATTGGCCAATGTGTCTTTTGTCTTTTAAAATGGTAGGTTGTGCATTGAGGAGGTGATTTGTCTGCTATTTCTAACAGGTTGAACAGCTATGTTGAAGCTTTACTGGTGTGGTGAATACATCTGTTTTTGTTTGGGATTATGTGTGGCCATTGCTCTTGTATTGACATGTATGTCTTCCAGTATATTTTGTGCTTTCTTTTAATTTTTTTTTTAAAGTAATTATCATTCTCATTGTTACTATCTATTAATACTCATAGGTGCAGATGTGGGTCTGTGGTAAGAAATTTGCTTCCCAACTACATGGTTTTTGAGTTCAGTTTCACTTGACCTAGGGCAAGTATCTTCTGTTAATGCCATGGGCTGATCAAAATCTTGTAAGTGGATTCAGTACACAGAAACTGAAAGTAACCTGCAGTACATATAGATATATGTATGTGTGCGCACACACATGTATGTGCATGTGACTGTGCTACTCTCTCTTTACCTTGATATCATGTGATACTTATAAACGAATGTCTCCATTGTGCATGTAGTGCCCTACATTACCAATCTTCCATGAAAACATGTCTGGTTATGAAGAAATATTACCTTCCTTGGAAACAAGTGAGGGTTGGCAACAGGAAAAGTATCCAGCAGTAAAAAATTTGCTTCAGCAAATTCCATCTTACCCATGCACACATGGAAAAGTAGACATTAAAAATGATGATGTGGATGATGATAAATTGATTTACATGGTTTTATAACTATTGATATTGATATTTATACATTTTCTCTTCTGGTCACATGGTACATTTCAGTGATCAATAATGTCTGAATCTTGCTTGTCGCTAGAGTTGTCACAGTCAAAATTTTCATCAATGCTTCTTAAGACAAGTGAATCTCTTTTCTCCCCCCCCCCCCAGCCATGCTGGCTCTTTGCTTTAAAGGGCTTAGTTTAACAAATCAACTGCAGTACTTATTCTGTTGGTCTCTTTCGCTGAACCGTTAAGTTATGTGGGTGTAAATGAACCAACACTGGTTGCCAGGTGGTGATGGCAGACACACACACACACACACACACACACACACACACACACACATATATATACACACACACACACACATATATATATACACACACAGATATGTAGTTAAAAATTGTGCAAAAAACAAAAAAGGTGAGGCAACTGCAAACATGGTGTATTAGTTTGACGTTCAGGCAAAATGGAAGAGTCTTTGACATTTTGAGCCTTCACTCAAAGGAAATGAATAAGATAAAACAAATGGAGTGAGAAAAAAAAGTGTCATGTATGTATGTATGTACAATAAGCTTTTTCTGTTCACTCATAAGACTTTGGTTAGCTTTGGGTTATAGTAAAATATATTTACTCAAGTTGCTATGCTGGATACTGCATCAGACATATTGATGAAATTGCTAACAAGCTAGTGCTCTGGCATCCAACAGGAGGAAGAACCAAGAGAGGAAGAAGGAAGATGGCCTGTATCAACAACTTGCTGGAGGATACAGAAGATAGAAATGAATGGGGAAAACATGTGGAAACAGTCTTGGGTTATCCTGAGGAATGACCTAGATAGATAGGGTGGTGAGCTGGCAGAGACGTTAGCACACCGGGCGAAATGCTTGGCGATATTTCGTCTGCCGTTACATTCTGAGTTCATATTCCGCCGAGGTCAACTTTGCCTTTCATCCTTTTGGAGTCAAGGCGGTGAGCTGGCAGAAACGTTAGTATGCCGTGCGAAATGCTTAGTGGTATTTCGTCTGCCGTTACGTTCTGAGTTCAAATTCCGCCAAGGTCTACATTGCCTTTCGTCCTTTCGGGGTCGATAAATTAAGTACTAGTTACGCACTGGGGTTGATGTAATTGACTTAATCCCTTTGTCTGTCCTTGTTTGTCCCCTCTATGTCTAGCCCTTTGTGGGCAATAAAGAAATAAGATAGATAGATAGATTCTCTGCAGTGAAACTGAACTCAATACCGCTCTGATTGGGGAGCAAGCTTCTTAACCAAACAGTGATGCCTGCTTTCTTTCCTTCTAGCTGGAAAATGAAATCTAAAACACAGAAACACTGCGCTTCATTTCTTGTCTATAATAATAAGGCACTTTTCAGTATCAAAAAAAAAAAAAAAAGATAAGGGTGTAAGTAAAGTGGTGGGTGTCAGATTAAGGGAAAGGTTGGCACTAAAGCCCTTTACAAGTTTATTCAGTTCACTGAACTTACCCTCTTTGTGTAGCTCTCTCATAATCATTCAGCTGAGAAGGTCTGATATATGGGAGTTTTCTTAGTGCTCTCTTTTTCTCTCTCTCCCGCACATACACATTTTTTTTTCTTTTCTGGTGGTGGGAGAGGAGTGCAAAATTATGAATGACTATTGATAACTAATGAAGTGTGAAAGAGAATTTATTAAATCAGGTAAGGGTGTTAATATAAGCAGATATAAACCATTATTAGTATATTGGATGTAATTTCATTTAATATATATTGCTGGATTGGAAGGAAGATAGTAAGCTGGCAGAATCATTAGTGTGTCAGGTGAAATGCTTTGTGGCATTTCTTCTGACTCTGTCGGTTCTAGGTTCAAATTCCATTTAGATCAACTTTGCCTTTCATCCTTTCAGAGTTGATAAAATAAAGTACTAGTTGAGCACCGAGGGTCAATGTAATCAGCTGTCTTCTCAAAATTTCAGGCCTTGTATCTATAGTAAAAATGTGTGCGTGATTGACTAAATTGTTAGAGAACAGGACTAAATTATATTGCAGCATTAAGCTGCCAATCTTTACATTCTAGTTTCAAATCTTGCGAATGTCAACCTTCTTTTCTATCCTTTCATGATCAATAAAATACCAGTCACTTGCTATTGGCTCAATAACATGGACTAACACTTCTGACAAAATTGGCAGCTTTTTTTGTGGAAGTCAGAGCTTAATGTATATTATGGTAGTTTGGTGGTGGCGGCGGTTGCTGCTGCTGTTGTTGCAATTGCTACAGCAGTGGTGGCGCTACTGTTGTTGTGTAGCTTCTAAATCAACCTTGATTGATTATGCTTATGATCAAAAGCATTCCAGCTATGACCATCTTGTCTTTTTATAGCTGCCTATGTCTACATTGTCCTTATTTTGTGAGAGTTGACATGGAGTGATTTGCAGAGAATATTTAGCTACTATTTCCAGCAGGTCAAGAAATCATGAAGCGACTCCTTCCTGTTCTATATGTTTATCTTCGAAACCAGCTTCTTTTCCAATGGAAGAGCTTTGTTGAATTTTCATCATTTCATCTTTTTCCAAAGAAAAAAATAATCTTCAATAATCTGTTTTTCAATGACAAATAAAAAATATTTACATTGAATTTCAGGCACTTTGTTTCTTTGATATTACCCCCTTTGCAATCATATTTCTAATGAAATACATCATGTGTTTCAATTAATTTTTAAAATAACCAGGAATATGAAAGGATTCGGTAAAGTAACTAAATTTGTCTGGAGTGACTAAACTAAATTAGAACTACAATGGAAGTTTTAAATTTAAAATATAAACACTTTAAAGTCAGTGGTTTTATATCAGTGAAACAGAGGTGGTTTTGGCAAGTTGGCATCAAAAGAGTTAAAAAAAGAATCTTAATGCCATGTTATTTAATCCTCTGAACATTAGTTTTGAGATGTGTGTCTTTAGCCATGTCACACACATTATTTTGAAGCAGAGCAAACTAACAGTAGCTTGGTAATCTTATTACAATGCTAGTCAGCCTACTGATAAAGTCAAAAGGAAAATAGCTAAGTGAATATGATATTTGACTGCAAGTGCATAGACTGCTAGATTATTCAAATCCCCTGTAGACCACTCCCTTGCATTTTTCAGCTGGTCACTACTAAATTCTGTACACCTAACTCAATGAGCTGTTATAAATATTCTCAAAAATTCAATCTGCTGCCGAGAGATTGTCACAGTCATTAGACATGACACCAAAGACACACACAGACACATCCTTATTTTTCTATGTTAAGTCAGACTCACACTGTATCTGTTTCTTCATTTGTTTTATTATTATTATTATTTATTGCTTAGTAACATTTTGTCCATCTTTATATTCTGAGTTCAAATTTCAATGAGATTGACTTTACCTTTCGTCCTTTTAGGGTTGATAAAATAAATACCAGTTGAATACTAGGGTTGATGTAATCAACTTATCCTCTGTCCTGAAATTACTGACCTTGTGCCTACAGTAGAAAGGATTATTATTGTTGTTCTTGTTGTTATGGTGGCAGAATCATTAGCACTCTGGAACAAATGCTGAGTAGCATTTCTACTGGATTTATGTTCTGAGTTCAAATTCCTCTGAGGTTGACTTTGTCTTTCATTATCTAAGGGTTAATAAAATAATTACCGGTCAAGCACACAGGACAAAATGCCGAACAGCGTTTCTTCTGGCTTTCCGTCCTGAGTTCAAATTCTGCTATGGTCAACTTTGCCCTTTCATTCTGTCTAAGGTCACTGAAATAAAGTACCATTTGATCACCAAGGGTTGTTATAATCAACTAGCCTCCTCCTCCAACATTTCAGGCCTTATACCTATGTTAGAAAGAATTATTATAATTACTATAATTATTATTGATTGAGTTCTGAGTTCAAATTCTCCCTTGATCAACTTGGCTTTCCATCTGATTGGAGGTTGATAAAATAAGTACCAGTTCACCATTGGTGTCAGTGTCATCAACTGTATACTCCTTCCCCAGAATTTCAGGCCCTTTTTTTGTGTGGAAAGAATAATTATTGACTTGCCCTTTCTATTTGAAATGCTAGCCTTGTGCCAAAATTAGAAAGAATTATTATTATTATTATCCCATTCACATCTAGATGATGTTATAATACTTCATGGATAGTTATTTTACTGACATCCTGGCCCCAGAAAGACATAAAGCAAAGTTGAGGTCAGTAGGATTTGAACTCTGAAGGTAACACCACTTGCATTCTGACCAATAGCTCTAATGATTCTATGAAATCACCACCTGTGTGTTGTCAAGCAGAAATTTGCATTAAATCAAAAGTAGCATATCTTGCTGTGTTAAACATTGGTAGAAATTTATCATTCTTTGCTCATACAAGGTTACCAAGAAGGCTTCATATGAAATACATGTTAGGTGCGTGTGTGTGTGTGTGTATGCATTGAAGTAAGAGCCTGAGTACTATACATATAGAATTTGTGTGTTTAATTTGACAGAGAGAGGTTGCAAACCCCCTGAGGTGTACTGATATGCATGATTGCTCAGCTAGCAAAATATCTATGCTTCAGTTCTCATTGTTATTTTTTTTCCTCGTTTTTTCCTTCTCTCTCTTGTTATTAATGGAATCTTTTAATATTGTATATATGGAAAATAACTATTATACACACAAACACAGACACATAAAACCATTATCATTTTTTTATGTCTGCTCTCTCCATGTTGGCTTTGTCTGGATGAGGCTTGTTAAGGCCTTTTCTGAGGCCAATACTTATTCTTTTTAAGCAAGGTACTCCACTGCCAATTTATATGTTGATCCTCTGAATAAGCTGCGTAAACATGCTGCAACCAATGTCCATACGAAGACAGATACATGCACACATACACATTTGCACTCCTTTCTACAATACACATGCATGTGCCCGCGCGTGTGCACACACACACACACACGATGGGCTTCTGCGTTTCCGTCTTCCAAAGTTCATTTACAAAGTATTAGTTCAGTCTAAGGTTATAGAAGACTCTTGTCTGGTGCTGCAGCAAGGGATCAAAACTGAAACTAAAGTGTATGTGAAGCAAACTTCTTAACCATGCACATACACAAACACACGCGTGCGCACACATATGCATACACGCACACACCATCATCATCATTTTAACATCCACATTTCCATGCTTGCATGGGTCAGATGGAATTCATCGAGGCAGATTTTTTTTTTACAACCAGATGCCCTTTCTGTCACCAACACTTACCTGTTGCTAAGCAAGGCAATATTCCACCCTGACTTGACATGTTTTTCATGGAAGATTGGAAATGAGAAACACTTTTTACATGACAGTCACACTCGTTTACAACTGTCACTTGTTATCAAAGCAAAGAGACATGAATACAAGCATATTCCCCACACACACACTTGCATACATACCTGCACATATAAACACACACACACACATACATGCATTCACAAGGGACTTTTTCCAGTTTCCATCTACTAGATCTACTCACAAGTTTTTGGCTAACTGTGGGCGATAGCTGAAGACACTTGCTCAAAGTACCATGCTGTGGAATTGAACCCTTAACCATGTGGTTGGGAAACAAACTGTTCAACCATATGGCTATACCTGTACACACACACTTTCCCTCTCTCTTTCTCTCTCTCTCTCTATCACACACACAAAGCTGCTATGTGAGTGTGTGTGTGTGTGTGTGCTATTTTTTTTTAAAGCAATTACCTTATAATACTTCCAGCAAACAATGAGAGTATCAAGTGCAGTAGATACTACTTTATTAATAACTAGAACAATAAGTATCATAGTAGGGTGTAGTAAATGCTACCCCAATAAACTACAAGGTGTCAGCTTTCTGTAGCATGGCAACCAAGGTAATATACTTTCTATTAAATGTGATGATGGTTAACTTAATTTTGAACCATTCGTAATAATGTTGGCAGGGGTGGTTTGGCGACAGTGCTAATTGTGGCGTGAACATATTAACGATATTAATGCTCTACGTTGTTGTGATAATAATAATAATAATAATAATAATAATAATAATAATAGTAATAATAATAGTTCCAGTGGTGATGTCTCTGTTGTTGTTGTTGTTGTTGTTGTTGTTGTTGTTTTGCCTCAAGTCAGCTTTAATCAAATAGATCTATGATCAAAGACATTCCAGCTATGAATATATACCATTTCTTATTCAACCACTCTATATCTTGAACTGCATTATCTAATATCTTTTCTTTCTCTTCTTCTTTTTTTTTTTTTTTTTTTTTTTTTTGTATATGCGTGTGTTAAGATGGTGGAGAAAGGGAGTATGATGTAAGGGGAAAATTTGTCTGCTATTTCTAGCAGATGAATCAATCATATAAGAGAGTCACCATTGTTAGCTCATTGTTGCTGTTATATTTACCATTAGTGACTATGTTAGAATTATTATCTCAATGGTGGTAGCAACATACTCGTTGTTGTTATATTAGTGTAATTTGTGAAGTGTTGATATTATTATCTTAGTAGTAATAATAGAATCTCCACTGTTATTTCAATTTTGGTATTATTTGCGATGTGTTAGTATCATGTTGGTGGTGGTGGCAGAATTAAATATGAGTAATTGAGGTAGTGATTTGTTAAAGGCAAAATAATGGTTTGTTATTTTAGTACTAATAGTATCATGTTTTTGTAGTCAACTATTATTATTGTTATTGGCAGAATCATAAGAATCTTGGTAAAAAAAAAAAAATACCTTGTGGTATTTAGTTACAGTACTTTTAAGTTCAAACCCCACCAGAGTCAAATATTAGGGGCAATTTATGGGACTAACCCATCCACCCCCACTCCCACAACCAAACTTTGGGCCTTGTGCCTGTGTTTGAATCACTTACATCATCATCATCATCATCATCATCATCATTTAACGTCTGTTTTCCATGCTGGCATGGGTTGGACAGCTTGACAGGAACTGGCAAGGCCAGAGGCAACACCAGGTTTTAGGGCTGTGAATTGGCAGAATCAAAGTGTTGGATAAAATGCTTTGTGATATTTAGAGTGAGAGAGCAGCGCATGCCGTCAAAGTGACACTGGGGTACAAATATACAAAGCCTAATATGCCCATCGTAACTACCCATCTGATAAGGGTACCCCAGGTGCATGCATCACAACCATGTTTGTGCAACATGGTGATCTCATATCAAGATAAACAGCGCATGACCTTGCAGGTGGTTTGAGAAATTATTTTGTTAAAAACTATTACTAGTCTGAAACAATTAGACATTTTAAATTATATATATAGTCTCTTGCTCTATGGAGTAAAACTTAAAAGGATATGCTTCAAGTTCTTGAGAATATTGTATTGAACTGATAATGCAATTTTAAAGATTCTTAACCCTTTAGCATTCAAATTACTCTGTCAAATGTAATGCTTAGTTATTCATGTTGTTTTAAAATAACTATGCATTATCTTGTAGCTTCAATATTTTAATGATGTGGTTGTATATTTTTAGAATGACATTATAGGGTAGGTATGAGAGACAGGATCTGACTGGTTTGAAGATAAAACAAGTAGAAAATTTGGGCCTGATATGGTTGGTTTTAATGCAAAAGAGTTTGTGGATGTCACATCTAATTACTGTGACAAGAAAAAAATGATTTTTATTTACTTTTTTAAAAAAATTGTCTTCATTTCTAGGGATTGAGTAACTTTGCATTTTAGCATTAGCTTCACATTCATTAAAGAATTATTGGTAAATTAATATCAAAAATTTTCTCAACCCTGCGTGAATTAAGGTTCCATTTTAAAATACCAACAAGCTATGTCTTTCCAATCTTATGACTACCAGAGTTAAACATTCTAATTGGATTTTTCTTCTTGGAGTTTGATGCTACAGCCACGCAATATGCATTTTGAGCATATGTTTCTGGAATACCAAATTTATTTCATATTATATTGGCGTATTAGTAATGATGCTACTAATAATTTCGAATTTAGACATAAAGCCAGCGATATGTTAGGTGGGAGCATAGTTAATTAAATTAACTCCAGTATACATTTAGTACTAAGTCTATTGGCCTTCCAGTCTGAATTGCAACCTTTCTTGAAGATGGCAATAATGATTGCATCTCTGAGGTCATCTCTTTTCACATCCAGATTAGCAGGAAGAGTACATGAAACTCTGCTGTGTTAGTGCTCCATTGCTTCATTCTCATCTTCATTGTGTGTGTGCGTGTGTTTATATATATATATATATATATATATATATATATATATATAAAGGCATGACTGTGTGGTTGAGAACTTGCTTCCCAACAATGTGGTCTTGGGTTCAGTCCCAATGTCTGGCACCTTGGACAAGTTTACTCTTCTGCTATAGCCTTAGGCCAACCAATGTCTTGTAAGTAGATTTGGTAAGCAGATATAAAAAGAAGCCCATTGTGTGTGGGAGGGGGGCTTCATTTTTGGAGATTAGATTGTTCACCCACAGTACTGTATGTGGTTCAATTTATTTCTGGCATACAAGTCAATGTAACAGAATAATGTAAACATTCAATCCTGATGCATTTCACAGGCAGTTTTTTATCCTCCAAAGTCATCTTGATGTATAAGTCAGTCTACTTTCTTTAACTGTAAATTTTGGCCTGAATAATTCAACTTGTTTGCTGGAAAATATGGTTGTTGTTAGCAAAATGGCGATGACACATAAAAAACACCCAGTACACTTTGTAAAGTGGCTGACGTTAGGAGGGGTATCCAACCCTAGAAGCCAAGCCAAAACAGACAACTGTAGCCTGGTGCAGCTCTTTGACTTATCAGTCCCAGTTAAACCATCTAACCCATGCCAGCATAGAAAATGGACCTTAAATGATGATGAGGAGGAGAAAATGCAATGTTAATTTTGTAGAGGATGCAAAAAGTAATCAAATATATTGTAGGGGGCTGGATGTAGAAAAAGTTGGGAATCACTGGAGTGTAGGATCCATTTTTAGTGGTTTAGACCCCTGATTAATCAAACTCAGCCATGGCCATCCTCTCTTTACCTTAGTTTATATTGTTCAATGTATTGTTCAGTTTGATTTTTAAACATTTCATTGTTTTTGAGAGAGATTTGGCTGCTATTTCCAGCAAGTCAAATCTTTTAAAGGATCCCTCAGTACCCTCAATAGGTGCAGGCATGGCTGTGTGGTTAAGAAGCTTGCTTTGCAACTACATGATATTAGTTTATCAATAATTAACCACTGACTGACCAATGTCTTGTAAGTGAATTGGGTAGACTAAAACTGGGTAAAAATCTGTCACATATATCATCATCATCATCACCATTAAACATCCGTTGTCCATGCTGGCCTGGATTGGATGGCTGGCATGCTGGATAGCTGCACCAGGCTCCAGTCTGATTTGGCATGGTTTTCTACGGCTAGATGCCCTTCCTAATGCCAACTACTCCAAGAGTATAAATGGATGCTTTTACATGCCACCGGCACGGGTGTCATTTGCATGACACCAATATCTTCCATGACTGCAATTTTGCTTGGCTTGATGGGTCTTCTTCTCAAATATGACATAATGCCAAAGGTCTTGGTCATTGCCTCCATGAGGCCCCACACTTGAAAGGAATTCGGCCACCTCGCCTCCATGAGGCCCAACACTCGAAAGGAGCTCAGCCACTTTGCAGCATAAATTTGTGCTTACAGTAGAAAGGATTATTGTTGTTATTACTATGAACAAGGCAGTGAGCTGATAGAACCATTAGCATGCTGGGCAGTGTGCTTAGTGGTATTTCATCCATATTTTTGTTCTGAGTTCAAATTCCACCAAGATCAACTTTACCTTTCATGCTTTGATAAAATAAGTACCAGTTGAGGACTGAGGTTGATGTAATCAACTAGTCTTCCTCCCCTGAACTTGCTGTCCTTGTACCAAAATTTGAAACCATTATTATTATTATCAATAAGGCGGTGAGCTGGCAGAACTATTAGCATGCCAGGCAAAACGTTTAGCCAGATTTTGTCCATGTTTATGTTCTGAATTCAAATTCTGCTGAGGTCAGCTTTGCCTTTCGAGCATTTGGGTTAGTGTAATCAACTGACACCTTCCCCCAAAATTCCTGGCCTTGTATCAAAATTTGAAACTGTTAATATTAATTAAGGCAGTGATTTGGCAGTTCTGAGTTCAAATTCCACCAGAGTCAACTTTACCTTTCATCCTTTTGGGGCCCATAAATTAAGTACCAGTTGCGTACTGGGGTTGATCTAATTGACTGGCCCCTCCCCCCAAATTTCAGGCCTTGTGCTTATAGTAGAAAGAATTATTATCATTATTATTAATATTATGATTGGCATTAGGAAAGAGCATCCAGTTGCAGATATCATAATCAAAACAGACATTGGAGCTTGGTGCAGTCTTCTGGCCTACCAGCTCCTGTCAAACCATCCTACCCACACCAGCATGGCAAAATGGACATTATATATTGATGATGATGATGATAGCCATGTTACTACTTTTTGTTTTCTATACCTATTTGTTTTATATTTACAGTCAATTATGCATAACCCCACCACACACACTCACACAGCTTTTGTAATTTGTTCTTGTACTGTCTCTTTTAACTGCCACCCTTGTGGCAAATAAAAGAAACCATTATCGTTATTGTTGGTGATAGTTTTCGAGTTCGTGGTAGTTGAGATTTCGCTTGTAGCATTGACAAGCTTTCATGTAGCAGTCCCTATGCTATTTACAAGCTGTGAATGATGCTACAAATAACAACAATTTATTAACATATTCAGTTGCAGAGACATATTGAAGGTGAAATTAGCAGTCTGTACTGCAGTAGTGAACTGCAGTACTCTGTTTGCAGAAATGTCTTTTGTCACCTACAACACCACTAATCAATAGGAGTACTAACCCTGTGCTTTCACTCTCTCTTTTCTTTTTCTCTTTTTCTCACATAGACATATGCACACACACACACACACACACACACGTGGTGGTAATAAAAACAAAAGAAAGAGTACTCTCTGTGCACGGTTGTTGAAGTTACTTCTCAGTATTTTCTTGCTATTAGGAATCCTCCAGGTGACAAAACGACATAAGCTCTGGGTAGTGATAGAACGAATGAGCAGCTATGAATGAATAGGTTCTACTACATGTATTGAATATTCTTCCTTCTGTTTGTGCATTAAGACTTACACATGTGCACACACCCTTGCACACATACATACCCAACCACCCACCCACACACGTATGCAACTCCCACACAGATCCACCCCACACACACATGTACCTCATACACATGCACTCCATACACACATGCATCCCACACACACATGCAATCCACACACACATGCATCTCACACACATGCACATGCATCCCACACACACACATATTCCCATAAACACATTCACCCCCCACACATGCATGCACTTCCACACAAGCACCCACACACACATATGCACCAACACTCATGCATGCACCCTCCCACCTACTCCCACAGATACATGTGCATACTCCTTCACATACGTGCGTGCACACACACACACACACACACACAAACTTGATGAATTTTCAAATTTTGATTAGATACAAAATAATTTTGGCAAGGAGTGTGTGTGTGTGCATGTATGTCTGTCTTTCTTTTTCCTAGTACAAAGAAAAAGTCTGAGAAAGGTAAACCATTTATATGTTCATGTGGTTAGCCTTTTTGGACCTAATAGTGACTGGTGATGAGAAATGGGTTCTCTGTAAAAATGTCAAGCACCAAAGACAGTGGGTAGGGAAAGGGGAAGCACTGGCACCCCTGGCTAAAGAAGGTCTTCACCCACATAAGATGTTATCTGTTTGGTGGGATATGAAAAGTTTAGTCCACTTTGAATTTTTAAACCCAAACCAAATGATGACAAAGGAGATCTACTGCAAGCAGCTTGATTGGTTTAAGTCAGTGCTGGAAGAAAAATGACTGTCTTTGGTTTCAAGAAGGAAGGTGTTCTTCCATCAGGATAATGCTTGGCCACATATAGTGGGGATGACATTTCAAAGGTTGGAGCAATTTGAATGGGAAACAATGCCCCACCCACCATATTCGCCAGACATTGCCCCATTTGATTATCATTTATTCTGCAGTCTTCAAAATCATTTGGATGGGAAAAATATGAATTCTGTAGATGAGGTCAGAACAGTACTGGAGGAGTATTTTTCGTCATGGACAAGTGAATTTGGGAAGAGGGGCCTTGCAAGCCTACCAGATAGATGGAAGAGCATTGTAGAAAATGAGGGAGAGTATATTTTAGATTAAAAAAGAACTTTTTTATCTTAATTTTGAAAAAATACAGGAAGTATTAAAAAATCCCCATTATTTAAGGGATGATGCAGTATATATATATATAT
>NC_068986.1:40529196-40534985 GCF_001194135.2 Octopus bimaculoides
TATATATATAAGCTTCTTTTAGTTTCTGTCTACCAAATCCACTCACAATGTTCTGGTTGGCCCAAGGCTATAGTAGAAGTAGAAGACACTTGCGCAAGGTGCCATGGCATTGGACTGAACCCGGAACCATGTAGTTGGGAAGCATGCTTCTTACCACACAGCAATGACTGCACTTGTATTTATTTTTTATTTTTTCTGATAAAGTAAAGGTTGTATGATTGAAGCAACGTGCAGCTGCCATTTCTTGGAAGTTGAGCAACTATATCATGGCTCTTCTTGTTGGTTCAAATGACTCATTTGTTTTCAATAGAGTTTGAGGTTGTTGCTAGCAGTGTGTTTACTAATGATGTTATAATTAGTTTCGATCACCAAAAGCCAGATTAGCCCATATAAAAAAGTATGGTGTTAGCAGCATATTTCATATTAAGCAAAAAAAGAAGAAAAAGAAAAAGAAAGATAAAGAATATATGGTTTGATTGGAAAACAGAATTTTCCAATCAGACCACATATAAGCTCTCTTTCATGAGGACACACCAATTCATTTATTAATAAGAGAAGCCACATTTTATTTTTACTTTGATCTTCTCTAGCAAAGCACCAACAGACCAATCATCAGTATCACCACCGCCGTTATCATCATCATCCTTAAAACTTTCATCATCATTACCATCGTCCATCATCATCTGATGATGATGATGATGATCATCATCATATTTTTTAATATGAAATTTATAGGAAAGAGAATATTGTATTGATAATATGTTTGTTGGCGGGCCAGGCAGCTTAGCAGCCTACCGTGACGTCTCTAAGTAGCTTGTTTGTCTTGTGAATAGAATTCTTGGGAAATGGTGAATGGTGGTTGTGGTGGTGGACGTGGGAGTGGTAGGAAGGGTGCCAAGAAAGCAACATAGGTAAATAATATGCAGTGAATTCATATCTAATATTAAATATATACGTGTGTATGCATATATTGTATTATGTATATGTGTGTATATATGTATGTATGAGTGCAAGCATGACGACTCACGTATATATGTGTATGTATGTGTATATATGTATGTATGAGTGCAAGCATGACGACTCATGTATATATGTGTATGTATGTGTATATATGTATGTATGTGTGTGTGTGTGTATATATATATATATATATATATGCATATATATATATCTGTGTGTATATATATGTATGTATATATGTATATGTATATATGTGTGTGTGTGTATATATATATATATAGATATATATATATATATATACAAAATGTATGTGTGTATATATGTGTATATATAAAAATATGTATGTGTGTGTGTGTGTATATCTTTCTTTTTTTTTTGCTGAATGTGTCAATCCCAGTACTTCCTTTTTAAGCCTGGTACTTATTGTAGCGATATCTTTTGCTGAACAGCTAAGTTACGAGGATGCAAGCACACCACCACTGGTTGTCAAGTGGTGGTAGAGGAGCAAACACACACACACACACACACACACACACACACACACACACACACACACACACATATATATATATATATATATATATATATATATATATACACACATATATACACAATGGGTTTCTTTCAGTATCCATCTATCAAATCCACTTAAAAAGCTTTAGTCAGCCCAAGGCTATACTAGAAGACACTTGCCCAAGGTACCATACAGTGGGATTGAACCCGAACCATGCAGCTGTGAAGCAAGCTTCTTACCACACCTCAATCAAGAGTAGAGGTGGCTCCTGTTACCTTTAGCAAAACCATGGGGAAGTTAACTCTTCTAGGAGAAAGTTACTTTGACATAAAACTTGCACTCACTGGAACCTACTATGGTAACTGAGAGAGTCAGAAGTGTCATACATGCTTTTGTTTCTTAAATCCAGTGACATACAGATGTTTCACTCGTTTCATTTCTTGGTCCATTTTGTATTTTATAAAGCCCTACCATGATGGATATCCATGTACATGCAAAGATAAAAGTAAATCAGAGCAACTAAGTTGAAATGCAACAGTTATCATCTGACAAGATGAGACAATAGTCATATATATATATATATATATATGGGTGTGTGTGTGTGTGTGTGTGATCATTGTCATCATTTACCATACATTAGGCATAGGTTCAACTGGATCTAATGAGTCAGAGGGCTGCATTTAACCCCAGTGTCTGCTTTGGCATGGTTTCTATGGCTGAATGCCCTTCTTCATACCAAGTACATTACAGAGTGTACTGAGTGCTTTTTTCATGGGGTGTTGCTTTTGGTTTTCTGATCATAACCTTCTGATACTGAAGATGAAATGAGTCTGTTATCTGTCCTTAGAACTGCAACTGATGGTTCTCTTAAAATAGCAGTTCCTGGGTTCTCCTGTTATTGTTTCTGCCACATGCTGCTGCCCTACTCTTTCTCTTTCTTGGTATTTCAAATTTCTCCTGGCAGAAAGTCCGTGAGTGGCTTTTTTTTCTGCCACACTTATAACAATTGGGCCTTTTGTAATGGATGGAATACAGCTCTAAGATACCTTTGTAATTTTCAGGGGTCATCAAGATTTGCAAGTCCATAAAACCCCTTCTCAACTACATTGTTTTCTATTATCCCAGAATTCCCCACATAACCATACTGTGCTGCAGAGGTAATGATTATCCAAGGGCATGCATTTGTTCCAAAATCTCTGGCTGTAGCCCTCATCATGCAGTTCCATACATTGCAGCACAATCTGTGGGCAAGTGTGTTATGCACTGATTCAGTCTGTAACCTCACCTCATCTCATTCTTATGCCCTTTGAAGACCAGGCATTCACTGCTACAAGCTTGATTAGAAATCTTATCAGCTAGTGCTGTTCTTTTGTGAAAACCTTCCCCATTTTAGGCAAGACAGTCATGTACTCTTTCATCTGGTTTGTTAATAAATTTATATCCTGTGCCTGAAACCAGTTTTTTGTAACATATCTCTCCTGTATTATTCGTTTATCACTGTGTCTGATGATTCTTTTCAACTGGCTACATTAACAAAACAATTAAAAAAACAGCAAAAGTTTTAATCCAGTAACACTTGATAAGTTTCACAACACATTTGTCCATACCAAAATACCATAATAATAGCCATAAGTTTGGGAGAGGTAGGTGTGGTCGTGTAAATTGATTCCAGTAGTTAACAGGTATTTTATTTTATCAAGCCTGGAACAATGAAAGACAAACTTAAACCCAGCAGGATTTCAACTTAGGACATAAAGAGCCAAAACAAACATTTGCAAAGCATTTTGCCTAATGTTCTGCTTCAACTCTGTAATAAATTTATAATTTTTTAGCCTGAAAGACTATGTAGAGGACCATTTAGCTGCTAAATCTGGAATATTTTTGTTAAGCATATTATTTGAATTACATTTATTTATATATTTCTGTTAATTGCTAATAGCATACAACCTTTTGATATTTGTTAAAAATTAGTATCTTTTTATATATTTTTATTACTATAGTGTATTCCCTGATATAGAAAGACTTTGAAGATTTTTTTTATTGTGTTTTAACACTTTTCTGTTTGTTTTTTTTTAAACCTAAAATACCCATCTCATTTATTAGAATTTCTCGTAAATGTAGATGTTGCTGTTTAGCCCTAGGTTGGCCTCAATTGAGTATATCTATGATCAAAGGTATTTTAGC
This sequence comes from Octopus bimaculoides, assembly GCF_001194135.2. Taxonomy (NCBI): domain Eukaryota; kingdom Metazoa; phylum Mollusca; class Cephalopoda; order Octopoda; family Octopodidae; genus Octopus; species Octopus bimaculoides. The sequence goes on from NC_068986.1 coordinate 40,532,855, forward strand.
TATGACCATTCTCTCCTTTTAGAGATTGGAATTACATTATCTAATGCGTCTTGTCTTTATGAAAGATAGTGTATTTCGAAAGAGAATTGGTGCTATTTTTAGCAGTTTGACTGACCACTTAGAGGCTTCCTGCATTAACCTGCTTCCTTCTTTGGCCCACCTCTCACTTTAGTCCATAAACTTAAATGTAATTAGATGTGCTAGAATGGTCTCAGTCTTTTAATAGAGATTAAGAAACGACAGCCAAAGCAATTAAAACCATAGCAATGACATCAACCACAACAGCTGCTGCATCAGCACAAGCAATAGATGCAATGATTACTACCACAGCAACAACAACAACAACATTAGCAATAATATTGGTTATATATGAACTGTTATCACATTTTGGCTTCGACAGCAGTGAGAGCAATTACCATATCTAAACCTCTGCAATAATAGCTACAACAATAACAGCAATGAATATGACTACAACTAATGAAATATATTTCATTAACTACAACCACCAAAACTACTACAGCCTGTAATGAGCCAACAAATAAGCCCATGCTCAACCTAGAAATAGCAGCCAAACCTCCTTCAAATCACACCCTGTTGTCTTAAATGTGGAAGGATACAATGGATATATATGCAATCCCTGATAAAGAAGAGCTGGGGTAGTCATGATTGGAAGAACCTGGTCAATTCTGATTGACTAATCTATGTCTGGTCATTCAGGAATGACCTGGGGTTAAACATTTATTGCAGTTACCTCTCCCTCCCCTCATTCCCAACAATGACCATGAGTTTATGTCAGATCATGCCCTACCTATCTTGAAAAAAGGGAAAGACAGAGTTGAATCATTTATATACCTAGATATCCCCTCATCTGACAGGATGGCCTTGGTTGGAATACTTTTGCTCTTAGGTCAGCTCGATACAGGTTGACCCAGAGACAACAACTGCAACAAATATATTTCTGTCTATTTGTATTTATATCTATAATTACATCTTCTTGTCTGTATTTACATCTATATCCATATCTATTTATCTAGTTATGTATCTATATTTATCTATCTGCCTATATATATGTCTACACACACACACACACACACATACACTTTATATTTTCAATAATGAGCTGCACAGGCATCTGAATTTGATGTGCTGTAGTAATGGCATAGATTGCTATAGTATCACCCATACTGATAAAAAAAAACTATTACTTTATGCAACACAAGGTCAATGTCAGCTCCACTTGTAATAAGTCTGTCTAGTATTCTCTGTGCAATGTTGTTTTTATTAACCTTATAATATATCTGCAGACTTTGAAGTTAATCTGCTTGAACAATATCTTTAAGTATCAATTTTTTTTTTTAACTTAAGAAAAATCTCACAGCTCTCTTTATTCTAGCTAAATTAGCTAGATTTAATTACTTAATTGGGATTTCACAGATTATCAGTTTATATTAGCAATGACATTGAGCTTTTTCAACGGACAGTTCATGCAGTTTTTCTTTCTTATTTTTATTATTTATTTATTTATTTATTTACTTCATTTTTGGCAGGGTCAAATCATCTGTTCTTAAAAATAGAAAAAGATTAAGAGAGTTAACCTCACAATAAAACACAAGAATTTGGTTTATCAGATGAGATGGAATTATGTTTCCTCCCATTTCAATGATTAGGATTTATTAATTTCACCAAATCACATCAACACTGTCTGTCTCTGTTGATAATTAGTGTGATAATTAGTTTCATAATTAGTTTGTAGTTTCATTGGTTTCTAGAGGAATTAAGCTATGTATAAATTTGCTGAAATCTTTCTAACACTTCAGCGAATGTCATCCAGATTAAACCTCACTCAAGTAACAGTTGTCTGTTTTGAGAGAGAATAGATTTCACACACACGCATATATGTAGATATGTATGTGTATATGTATATATATATATATATATATATATCATCATCATCATCATCATCATCGTTTAACGTCCGCTTTCCATGCTAGCATGGGTTATATATATATACATATATATATATATATGTGTGTGTGTGTGTATGTATGTATGTATGTGTATATATGTATGTATGTGTATATATATATATCATCATCATCATCATCATCATCGTTTAACGTCCGCTTTCCAT
>NC_068986.1:40536585-40536980 GCF_001194135.2 Octopus bimaculoides
TATATATGTATATATATATGTATATGTATGTATATATATGTATATATATGTATGTATAGATATATATATGTATGTATAGATATATATATGTATGTATACATGTATATGTATGTATAGATATATATATGTATGTATAGATATATATATGTATGTATACATGTATATATATGTATGTATACATATGTATACATGTATATATATATATGTATGTATGTATACATGTATATATATGTATGTATACATGTATATATATATATGTATGTATATATATATGTATACATGTATATATATATATATATATGTATACATGTATATATATATGTATGTACAAACTATCTGAATTGACAGTACCTTGGTAGATAAAGCAATTAAGGGTATGAAGACAGGGAAAGCCC
>NC_068986.1:40537044-40542344 GCF_001194135.2 Octopus bimaculoides
GGCTCATCAGGAATCACTGCAGAGATGCTCCAAATATCTGGCAGTGTCGGTTATAGCCTAGTCAACTGCTACAAAGGTAAAGGTGATACTTTAGATACAAATAATTACAGAGGTATCAAGTTGTTGAATCAGGTAATGAAGGTCACGGAGAGGGTCATAGCCCAACTAATTAGGGAGAGAGTCAGTCTATATGGGATGCAGTTTGGATTCATGCCAGAAGAAAGCACCAGCTGCAGGAGAAATACCTAGCTAAAGATAAATCTCTGTACCTGGCTTTCGTTGACATGGAGAAAGCCTTTGACAGGGTCCCTCGATCCCTTGTCTTGTGGTTAATAAGGAAACTAGTGATAGATGAATGGTTAGTGAGAGCTGTGCAAGCCATGTACAGGGATGCTATCAGTAAGGTAAGGGTTGACAACGAGTACAGTGAAGAATTCCAGGTAGGGGTAGGAGTCCACCAAGGATCAGTTCTCAGCCCCCTCTTATTCATCATAGTCCTCCAGGCAATAACAGAGGAATTCAAGACAGGGTGCCCCTGGGAGCTTCTCTATGCTTGTGACCTTGCTCTAATTGCTGAGTCACTATCCATAAAGTTCCTTAATCCATGTTCTTTGTTTCTAGACATTCACAGTCTTTTATTTTAAAGAAATGAAATACATTTGACATCTGTGTTGCTTCTTTATACACTGGTTAAATTTTTGTAGACTTGTTATGGTCAAATTTATGTAGGCCTTCCCACTTAAATTTTGCATGTCTGTAGCTACATTTTCTGATGTGTGCGTGTTGCTTGTGTGTTTGATTTGGCATTGTGTTGCAATATTAATTTGGCTTCCATGATTAATCTTTTATTTTTGTGAGAAATTTTATAGAGTATGCAAGTATTATTCTTTAGTATTTTCCATCTAATTTTGTTTCATTGTGTGTGGTATAGTTGTTAAACATCTGAGCCTACTAGTTGCCTACAAGTGCAACATATATTTGTATATATCTTTAATCTTTTACTTGTTTCAGTCATTGAACTGTAATCATGCTGGGCACTACTTTGAGGTTGAATAAATCACCTCAGTACTTATTTTTAAATGTGGTACATAGTCTGTCAGTTTTTTTTGTTTTTTTTTTGCCAAACTGGTAAGTTGTGGGGATATAAACAAACCAACACCAGTTATCAAAACAGTAGTGGTAGGGCAAACACAGACACAAAGGTACACATGCATATAAATATGTTGTTGTGTATTTGTGTGTGTGTGTGTGTGTGTGTGTGTGATCATCAGCTTCATCATTTAACGTCCATTTTCCATGCTGGTATGAGTTAGACAATTTGACCAGAGCTGGTAAGCTGGAGAACTGCACCAAACTTCAGTTGCCTGTTTTGACTTGGTTCTTATGGCTTGATGCTCTTCCTAATGCCAACCACCTTACAGAATGTACTAGGTATCTTTTACATATCACTGGTAAGATGCCTTTTACATGTCACTGGCACAAGTGCCTTTTATGTCACCAGCTTGCGCACAGTTTCTGTCTTTCAAATGCACTCAACTTGATTCTTTAATAGAAGATTCACATGGTGTCACACAATAAGACTGAACCCAGAACCACGTCGTTGCAAAGTGAGCTTCTTAACCGCATAGTCAGGCTTGTGCCTATCTATGTAAGGTCCTGTCTTGTATTGCTGTCTCTTTTGCTCTTTTTTCAGTTCATAGATTACAAATATTTTCCTCACTTTGCACATTACTCATCTTGACAACCAGTATTTACTTCTTGTTATTTGTCACTATTATCCATCAAATCACTGGTTTAGTGTAAGATTGCTATAGAACAATCCCATTCAGAGAGATTTTATTTTCTAATGATGTTAATTATACTGACCAAAAATTATTCATTACTTTTTTTTTTATTATACTTTAGGTAAAAATCTCTGTCAGTTGATCTAGCAAGCTTGAATTGTTTATACTATATTGATGAGATCTAATAGGTTGAAACATGTCTTTAGTTGTCTCTTGCCTGCAAATGGAAATAAGGCTTTACTTCACTTGAGAGATTAATTCTCAATTCCTTGAAATTACTTCACCCTATATTTGAGAGTTGTTAATAATTGCCACTAGATATTTCTCTTTTGTTTTCTTCTACTAAATACTCTCTCTTTACTCTTGTTTCAGTCATTTGACTGCAGCCATGCTGGAGCACTGCCTTTAGTTGAGCAAATCGATCCCAGGACTTATTCTTTGGAAGCCTAGTATTTATTCTATCGGTCTCTTTTGCCGAACTGCTAAGTTACAGGGACGAAAACACACCACCATCGGTTGTCAAGCGATGTTGGGGGGACAAACACAGACACACAAACATGCACACACACATACATATACATATATATATATATACATATATACGACGGGCTTCTTTCAGTTTCCGTGTACCAAATCCACTCACAAGGCTTTGGCCGGCCCGAGGCTATAGTGGAAGACACTTGCCCAAGGTGCCACACGGTGGGAATGAACCCGGAACCATGTGGTTGATAAGCAAGCTACTTACCACACAGCCACTCCTGCGCCTGAGAAATTTCAGTTAAGAACATGTTGTCTATCGCTTTCAGTAAATTATCCCTAAACATATTTATCAAGACTCATGTTATTGGCAGTCTCAAGTCCCCCCCCCCCCCGCTTTCTTATTTTATTTACCTTTGAATGTCTAAAAACATCTTGTCATGAAGAAGTGCCTAGTGCCAAGGATATATATGAGCTTGATAAATAAAACATGGAAAAGCTGCTGGCATTGCTTCATATGTCTAACACGGCTGAACTATTTTAAGTGTCACAGCTGTCTATCACACTCAAGATGTTTGCTTTCATGCAACATTCTTCTTTCAGGCCTGATTTTAAGAGCTGATATTTCAAGATTCTTGTCAGTAGTAAAATTTTAGAGATAGTTTAGGGACTCATTCCTTTAGTTTGTACTACAGCCACTGGTAAACCATGAAGGGATAAGTAAAGAGGAATATATAAAAAAATTAAATACATATACATGTAGGCATAGCTGTGTGATAAGAAGCTTGCTTCCCAACCACATGGTTCTAGGTTCAGTTCCACTGCATGGTACCTTGGGCAAGTGTCTTCTACTATAGCTTCGGACCGACCAAAGCCTTGTGAGTGGATTTGGTAGATGGAAATTGAAAGAAGCCTGTCATATGTGTGTGTGTGTGTGTATTTGTATCTGTTTGCCCCCCCCCCCTTATCGGTTGACAAGCGATATTGGTGTGTTTATATCCCGGTAACTTAGCAGTTCAGCAGAAGAGACCAATAGAATAAGTACCAGGCTTAGTACTGAGGCCGATTTGTTCGACTAAAGGCAGTGCTCCAGCATGGCTGCAATCAAAGACTGAAACAAATAAAAGAGAACTTTCCTTTGAAACCATATGATTTCAGGTTCAGTCCACTGTGGGGTACCTTGGGCAAGTATTTTCTACTATAGCTCTAGGTTGACTAATACCTTGTGAGTGCATTTGATAGACAGAAATTGCATGGAAGCTCATTATTTGTGCATATATCACATAACTGGTATCCATGCTGGTGGCACGTAAAAAGTACCTTTCAAGCATTGGGTCTCGTGTAGGCAATGATAAATGACCAAGACCTTTGGCAATATGCTATGCTTTAGCAGCAGACCCATCATGCTGAGTGAAATTGTAGTCATGGCAGATACTGGTGTCATGCAACTGGCACTTGTGCTGGTGGCACGTAAAAGCATCCATTACACTCTCAGAGTGGTTGGCATTAAGAAGGGCATCCAGCTGTATAAACCATACCAAATCAGATTGGAGTCTGGTGCAGCTCTTCATCTTACCAGCCCTGATCAAACCATCCAACTCATGCCAATGTGGACAACAGACGTTAAATGATGTGATGATAATTATATATATATATATATATATATATATATATATGTGTGTGTGTGTGTGTGTACTTGTACTAGTTCCACCACCACTTAACCAGTATTAGTTTGTTTATGTCCTTGTGACCTTGCATTTTTGTAAAAGAGGCCACTAGAATAAGTACCAGATATTTTTTAAAAAATATGTACAGTGATCAATTTGCTTGACTAGAACCCTTTAAGGTGATACCTTAGCATGGCTGCAGTCCAATGACTGAAACAGGTAAATGATATAAAAGCGAAATCAGATTCTGAGGAAACTGGCAGTGAACTGCATCAGTAAAAATTATGCAGTGAAGTTAGTGTGTTTTTAAGCAAGGTTTTATGTGGCTGTGGAAAGATATTGATGTTTTGGAATAAAGAATCAGTTCCAAAACATCAGTCGCCTCTTAAGTGATGCCATGTATAAACAACAGCTCCATGCTTAGATAAATCTCATCACACACACACACACACACACACATATGCACAAACACACAAGTTTCTGTATTGTTTCCATCTGCCAAATTCCATTCACAAAATGTTGGTCAGCTTGAGGCCAGAGCAGAAGACATCTCTGCCCAAAGTACAGTAACCTTCATCCTGTCTTTGTCCTTACATGTTTTTGATTGATATAAGCCCTTGTGGCCAATAAAACGAATTAATATTATGGGATCAAACATAGTATTATGTGGGTGCAAAAAAGCCTCTTAACTACACAGTCCCCTCTCTCTCTCTAACTATCTATCTATCTCCTTCCCTCTCAGTCTCCCTCCCACTTTCTCCTTTCCTCCCTCTCTCTCCCCTCTCTCCATCTCCCTTCCTCTCTCTCTCTTCCCTTCTATCTGTGTGCATCCTCCTTTCTCTCTCAGGGTTTGTAATCTTGTAAGGTGTGCTGCATGATGACCTCACTTGTGCTGGTGGCACAGAAGCATGCACCCAGCAGATGCTGTAAAATGGCTGGCATTAGGAAGAGCATCCAGTCGTAGAAACCATGCCAAGGCAGACACTAGAGCACCAATGCAAACCTTGGACCCATCAGACCCTGTCAGACTGCCCAACTCTCTTGTGCCACCATGGAACATGGATATTAAATGCTACTACTGCTGATATATATGAAATATAAAACACAAAAACAAACTTCTCCATAGGACTATGACTAGTCACTATGATTGCTGCTGATTATGTTTGAAATAAATACAGACTCTTCTTCCTTCTCCCTTTTTCTTTAGTCAAATGGAAGAAATATGTTGGTTTTGTACTGAAGAGACTTTTTGTCTCCTGTTCCCTAAAATGTCTTTGTTATAGGAGGCCCTAGGGTCTAATTAAGGATGTTCAATCTTTGTCTTGTCATGTTTAATTAACCAAGAAAACAGAAAAAGAAACTCCCCCCCCCC
>NC_068986.1:40542354-40544012 GCF_001194135.2 Octopus bimaculoides
CCCCCCCCATCATTTTTGCCTTGTGTGTGTGTGTGTTTGTCAGAGTGACAAGCTGGGCTGTCCAGTGCCAGTTGAATCAAAGATGATCTTAGTGCAAATACAGAGAACAAGTCAATGATGGATAATAAATCAGAGAGGAGAAGCAGGAAGTGTGTGTGTGTGTGTGTGTGAGTGAGAGAGAGAGAGAGAGAGAAAGTATTTAGTGTTTGTGAAGGGGAGTGTAGGTAATGGTTTGCAGCAAGAATGATAATGGTGGGTATGTAATTAGTGTATGTGTGTGTGCGTGCTCATGCATGTTTGCAAAGTCACTGTGTGTGTGTGTGTGTGTGCGCGCGTGCGTGCGTGTGTGCATGTGTGTGTGTGTGTGTGTGTGTGTGTGTGTAGAATACTGTCTCAGAATCCATTAACTTTTCTTAGAGTATGTAATGTGTTACAATGGGTTATCTAGTAAATGTTTTTCAAAATTTAATTCAATCAGAAAGGAGAGATTAGGGAAGAAACAAAAATGACTAATTATATCAACTATCTTCTATGAGTGTATGTATAAGAGATAGATAGATAGGGAGAGAGAAGGCCAGAGACAAAAGGATGATGGGTGGTTAAAAGATGTATAAAGTGGTAAGAAAGTATGATGTGTTGCTTTCATTCTTTTATCTTTCCGCGCCTGTGTGGCAGGTGAACTTTTCTGGAACTCTATTTCTCTAATATGTTCACACTGATGTTTCATTAGAAGATAAAATGTTTGACTGCCAGGGTTTTTTTTTGTTTTTTTTTATACTTCAGCCTTTTTCTTTTTCTCTCTGATTTTTCTCATCACTGTCTGTGCATGTGCACACAAGATAATGATTTTTAATAATATAAGTACAAAACCTTTTTATTTTTTGTGAAGAGTAATTTGTAAGATAATAAGCGTTTGTATTGGAAGACTTCTTGTCTGTATTACATGTTTTCTTTATTTTGTGAGTATGATTTGTATGTTTAAGATACTAAAAGATACAAATTAGCCCTTTGCCTGTTCTGTGTATTACATGTTATATACAGAACATATTTCCCTGGTGTCCATGCATTATGTATATGATGCACATTCCCAACGTTTTTCAGCTACCAGAATAAATTGGAAATTATGAAAGGAAAGCTTTATATTACTCTGAAGATATGAAACAAAGGTTAAGTTAAAGTCTGAAAACAAACATAGATGTTTGGGTTAAGAAAAAAAAGGGTGGCTAAAGACCCCCTTCAGTCATAAATGACCATGAGATTGCACCTAGAAAGTTCCCTTCTGATGTACAGGTTTTACTAAGGTTGTGGATCTATTTCAAAACGGGGGCACCAGTATTTTCTTAACGAAACACTAACGAAACACTTTGAAACTTGGGACACTGGTAGAGTATGTCATATAAAACATCTTTTACTCTTAGTCTTCTTAACAAAAAAACGTACATCGCAAGTTATTCCATGTTAAAGTTGTCGTATTTCTGTAATTTCAACCAATCACTGACGTCTATTCAGCTGAATAGAGTTACTGCTGGGCGGTCATAAAAATGTTATTCCCTGTGACATATTTCATCCGGTTTAATCGTAATTTATACGCATATATTGTTTATATAATAAATTACGCTGTGCGTATCTATGTGTGTAACAATTTTAGAGTTCGGATT
>NC_068986.1:40544363-40545029 GCF_001194135.2 Octopus bimaculoides
CCTCCCCTCTCCACGCCACCAATGTTATCCAAGGGAAAGGCAAAGACCGATGCAGCTTAGCGTCAATGACATCACAACTCATTTCTACAGCTGAGTGAACTGGAGCAACGTGAAATAAAATGTTTTGCTCAAGAACACAACACACAGCCTGGTCTGGGAACCAAACCCACTACCTCATAACTGTAAGCCTGACACTCTAACTATGTGTGCCTACACAATAGATATATATATATATATATATATATATATATATATGGTAAAGACCCCCTTCAATCATGAGTGACCATGAGATTGTACCTAGAAAGTTCCCCTCCAATGTTCAAAGTCCTAAAAAGGTTGTTTATGGAAGACCAGAATTCACTCATGCATACCAGCCTCCCCTCTCTGCACCACCAACGTTATCCAAAGGAAAAGCAAAGGCAGATACAGCTTGGCACCAGTGACATTGCGACTCATTTCTACAGCTGAGTGAACTGGAGCAACACGAAATAAAGTGTCCTGCTCAAGAACACAACACACAGCCCAGTCTGGGAATTGAACTCACTACCTCATGATTGTGAGCCCAATGCTGTAATTACTTAGCCATGCACCTTCACAAGGATGTTTGGGACAAACTTACCAAAATGCTTTAGATAGGCAAAGGGTGAAATATAACCTTCCAGGTCC
>NC_068986.1:40545039-40545898 GCF_001194135.2 Octopus bimaculoides
GTCTGGGAATTGAACTCACTACCTCATGATTGTGAGCCCAATGCTGTAATCACTTAGCCATGCACCTTCACAAGGATGTTTGGGACAAACTTATCAAAATGCTTTAGATAGGCAAAGGGTGAAATATAACCTTCCAGGTCCTTCATTTCTTATTTTATCATCAAAGATAATGATTGAGATAGCTTTATAGGCTCCGGACAGCCTAGTTTAGTCACTTTGAGATAATATGAGGTGGAAATCATTTGACCTGACAGAAAAATTGAAATATCAAGTAAATCTTACTCAAATTACACCCTGTCATGAGGGCTTTGGTTAGCTCAGAAATATAGCAAAAGACATTTACCCATCAAGAAGTATTTATTGAAAGTTAATTGTGGTTTAGAATTATTAATCCAACCTCTTTATGTCAAAAATACAGCTTATTGTCTATAAAAATCTATATTATTTTTCAGAATCTTCATCACATCATTTTAGGTTACTACAAATGGAAATTTTTTAATGCATTTGTCTTTGTTCATTTTTACTTTACACAGTCAAACATACATTCATACATACATAACTTATCCTCTCCTTTTTTTTTTGTAAATTTCAGTGTATTCGACGTGTTCTAGTAACCAATTCACCTGCACAAACCACAAATGTATTCGAAAAACATGGCAGTGTGATGGTGATGACGACTGTGGGGATAAAAGCGACGAACTGAACTGCCGTGAGTAACTTTAGCATTTATTTTTCTTCAAGAAAAAAAAACGGAATCGTTTTGAAAACAAAAAACAAAAGCATAGTGTCTTTTTAATGGGATACACATACACACACATAGATGTATATATATATATGTGTGTGTGTATGTGTGTATATA
>NC_068986.1:40546804-40547625 GCF_001194135.2 Octopus bimaculoides
ATTTTTTTTTTTTTACGTGATTTTTTTGTGGCGAATATGATCATCATTAGGATATGACCCTGGAGGAAGTAATTGCAACAAATACTCCAAAGCAAGTCAGAGATTTGTTTGCAAGTCTTCCCATTTGGAGTCAGTAGCTTAAAAGCTGCCTGATAGGGTGGTTTTTGTTTTTAAGCTAGCATATATATATATATATATATATGCGAGTAAAAATAAATACAAAAAAAGGGGTTTTGTATGATTGTGTATAGAGGAATATATTATTTTGTTTAAAAGAGTTCCAACACTGTCTGTTTTTTATGTTTTATTTATATTCCTGCAAAACGAATGTGGGATATAGAATATGGAATATATAATATAATATACAATTTATAATATAATATACAATATATAATATAATATACAATATATAATATAATTTACAATATATAATATAAAATAAAAATGGATGGTACAATGAAATAAAGTATTGAATGTCTTATTGAATATATGGAATATGTCTTATTGAATAGATGAAATATTGAGTGTTCAATATAAAGGATTAAATATATAAAGGCGAATACGTATTTTCTATACCTTGTGGTATTTCATCATGGCCGGTATGACAGACTTTAACATATATATATATGTATACATACACACACGTGTGTAGAGGCATGAGGCTTAGTGGTTAGTGTATTGGACTCATGATTGTAAGATTATGGTTTTGATTCCTGGACTGGTGACCCATCCAAGGGTAATATATATATATGTCACAAAAGCCAGGAAATTGACCTCAGAAGGGTCTTTATTCTTTTGTTTATCCTTATCCTATATATATA
>NC_068986.1:40548001-40550871 GCF_001194135.2 Octopus bimaculoides
ATTTAACTTTTACTGAAAATTTCTTTGAAATTATTATCTTTGTTCACCCCTTATGTGACCGAATTATTGGAATAGCAACTTTTAGATTAATTTTAAATAATTATTTCTGGTATTGGAACAAACTCATATATTTTTACATAACTTATACATTAAATTTGAAATGACACCCAGCAAATTTGCCTGGCACTTATTTTATTACGTACTTCTGTTTCCTAATGGGAGGAAAGATGAAGTATATCTTGGCAGAACATAATTTGCTTATGTGACTAGAATTTCTTAATTCTGTTATGTGACTAGAATTTCAATTTGAAAACCAGTTACAAAGTTGAAGAAAAAATATTTTATATTTTCTTCTGTTCTAGTTGAAGAATGACATTCATCTCAGTTTTACAGTCTGTTATGCTTGGTTTGTTGGTATATGATAAATCACTTTGATCTGTTACAGCTGAAGATGAATCATACTTTCTTTATCATCCTTTTCATCTTTACTTGAATGTCCATTTTTCCATGCTTGCACATGTTGGACAGAGTCTATTAAGGCAGATTTTCTATGGCCTGATGCCCCTCTGGTTGCCAGTCCTCACCTGTTTACCAACAAAGTGATACTTACCCATGGCTAGACTTGTTCTCACAGAATATTGGAAATGAATGACACTGTATGACAGTGACAATCATTTTACAACAATCACAAGATGTCAAGACACACACACACACACACACACACACACACACACACACACACACACACACACACATGCACACACACGCACACACACACACACTCGACGGGTTGCTTTCAGTTTCTATCTTCTAAAGCCATGCTGAAGGCTTTGGTTGGCCTAGAGCTATAGTAGAAGACACTTGGACAAGGTGCCCCACAATAGGACTGAACTCAGAACCATGTGGTTGGGAAGCAGACTTCTTACCTCATAGCCATGCCTGCACATACTCTGTACTCTAAAATTCTGTCTTAGCTATGAGAGAGGATGGATAAAATATGTTTTGTTTTATTTGTTTCTTTGAGAAAAGGTTATTGATCTATATGTAATACTGAATGAAATTACAGTTTTCTGTGGAAACTGAAGTTATTGTAGAAAGATGCAAATATCGTGGAAGAAGCATAAAACCAATATAAACATCTTACTGAGTATTGAGTGTTATATTTATAAGTGAGTTCAGTCCCACTGTGTGGCTCTTTGGGCAAGTGTTTTCTGCTACAAAGTGGTGCTGAAAAGTTCTTAGCTTTTAGGGTATTGCAAAAGGCTTGGTTAAAGACCCAACCTTCTGAGTTCTTTTACAGTTCTTAGAAAAATTGAAGGGCTACTGCCATAAGTGTGAATCTAAGAAGGGAATATGTTGAATAAAATCATAATTAACTGATCCTCCTATATTTTCTTTTACCCAAAGCCAGGAACTTTTCAGCACTTCCTCATATATGTACCTGACCAAAACCTTGTAAGTGGATGAAAACTGAAAGAAGCCTGTATTATGTGTGTGTGTGTGTGTCCTTGTCTTGATATCATGCTAGTTATAAATAAGTGTCAGTACTCTTCCAAAACTGACGTCGCCTGTGCTGGTGCTACATAAGAAGCACTCAGTCCATTCTACGGGGTGGTCGGTGTTAGTAAGGGCATTCAACTGTAAAAACCATGTCAAAACAGACACAGAAGTCTGGTACAGTCTTCTGCCTGGCTGGCTCCTGTCAAACCATCCAACCCATGCCAGCATGGAAATGCAGATGTTAAACGACGATAATGTCATGCAAGCAATGTCATTCATTTCCAATATTCTACAAAAAAACATGTCTTTTAGCATGGGTTAGATAAATTGTCATGATCAGAGTCAGTTCTTCTTCAGAATTACTGCCCTGCTATTTGTGTCAGAGGACCCTGTCACATTGGTATGTTATATTTTTGGCTTGGGTTCTATGGTTAGATACTTGTATATAGCAAGATACCCTTCCTAAAACTCAAAACTTCACACTGGACACCGGGTACATTTTATTGTAGCATGAACAATTGAGAGGTTGTCTTATCTTAAAGATAACTTAACCCTTTAACATTCAGATTACTCTATCAAATGTAATGCTTATTTATTCACATTGCTTTAGATTAATCATGCATTATTTTGTAACTTTGAGATTTCAGTGATGTGAGTGTTTATTTTTAGCCTAACATTGTAGGATAGGTGTAAGAAGCTGGATTGAGTCAGTTTGAAATGTAAAACAGGTAGAATATTTTGGATCAGATATGGCTAGTTTAAAAGCTAAAGGGTTAAGTGTTCTCTTCAACCGACATTGTCTCCTTCACTAAGTAAATACTTTACAAAGTGCAATGTCTGTGTGTCTCTTTTTTTCAGTCATCACTTACAAGTGATATTGATCTGGTACAATATACCATGCTTTCACTAAATTTTTTAGGTGCTTATGTATTAATGAGGAGGCATAGACATCCTCTTGGGTCCCTCATCTTTGACCCAATCCAGCAGAACATTTTAGGGTTAGAGAGAAAAGACTGCATCAGTACTTGACTGGTTCTCATTTTCAGCTGAAATGATATGCCTTGCCCAAAGACACATGCTGCCTGGTCCGGAAATCAAACCCATGGCATTATTACTTGAACACCCTAACCATCAATCAGGCCATGCACATACACAGATACACATGCTTGTGTGCATGCACATACACATACTCATACACACACACACATGCATGTGTACATGTACATACATACATGTTGGCACTCCGTCGCTTACGACGTCGAGGGTTCCAGTTGATCCGATCAACGGAACAGCCTGCTCATGAAATTAACGTGCAAGTGGCTGAGCATTCCACAGACACGTGTACCCTTAACATAATTCTCAGGGATATT
>NC_068986.1:40551111-40554674 GCF_001194135.2 Octopus bimaculoides
TCCACACATACGCATACTCACACACATACATGCAAGCACATACTTGTATACATGTACATTCACATTCACACATACAAACACAAACACATGTGTACATGTAGATACACATACTCACACACATGCACAAACGCAAATACATGTGTACATGTACATTCATATACTCACACACATACAAACACAAACACGTGTACATGTACATACACATATTTACATACAAATGCACAAACACAAATAAATGTGTACATGTACATTCACATACTCTCACACATACAAACACATGTACATGTACATACACATACTCATACGCACGCACACATATGTGTATATAACACACACACACACACACATTTCCTTTTGTAATCTTTTCTTAAACTGTTTTTTGTTGTACTGAAAAGTAATTAAGTTTCTACTCTGCTGGTAGCGTAAGTAATTAATTAGCAAAACTAAATCATATGAAATAATTTTTCATGGCATTTATTAAACAATTAATAATATGTTTTCTTGCTTTGGATTAATCAGAACAGACTAAATGTACCTTTAAATGTGTCATCACCCCCCCCCCCATGCCATTACCACTTCAACAACCACCACTACTATTATTTACTCCTCTTTTCCACTATAATGGCCAATAATAACAACTGTAATGTTACTCAGTTTGCTAGAAATAGCAATGAAATCTTCCTCAAATTACACTCTAATGCCTTAAAAATGGAAATACACATTGGATAATGTAGTCCTATATACGAAAATGATGAGATTGGCTTGACTGGAAAGCTCTTGATTGGAGATCTACTTGTTCAAGACAGAACAGTGTGTATACTATGATACCTACAGCTTTACAAACCAATGATGGTGATATTACAGAGTCACAGAACCAACTTTGTGTTGGCCAACTTTTCCTCAGCAATTTTTCACCTTTAATTGCTTTGTGGTAGTAACTCTAATGAACAGCCACTGGCTATTTGTTCCAGTTTTGAAAATAATCAACAATTTGACAATTTGTTGGGATTTACTAAAGTAATTAACTTTGTCATTATTTATATGGTGTCTAGAACAGGGTTTTTTTAATTTTTTGACTTGCGGACCCCTTTATATTTATTCATTTTAACAGTATTTAACAAATAGGTTTATTGTCAATTAAAAGATTTTGATTAAAAAACACACATAAAATCAAATTGCCCATAAAAAGTATTTGCTGTCCACGAACTCCCTGTCTTGTCATTGCGGACCCCCTATGGTCCGCGGACCACAGTTTGAAAACCCCTGGTCTAGAATATAGCAAAAGTTGCTTACTTAAAACTGCTATGAAGAAGGAAGGACCCTCTTTGGTCATGAATGACCATGGGATTGCACCTCAAAAGTTGCCCTTCAAGGTCCATGTCCGGGCAAGGTTGTTTATGGAAGACCAGCAGTTGCCCATGCATACCATCCTCCTCTCTTCATGCCACCGATGTTATCCAAGGGAAAGGCAAGGGCCAATACAGCTCGGCACCAGTGATGTCGCAACTCATTTCTACAGCTGAGTGAACTGGAGCAATGTGAAATAAAGTGTCTTGCCAAAGAACGCACACACAGCCCAGTTTAGGAATCAAGCTCACTACCTCGTGATTTTGAGCCGGACACTTCAACCACTGAGCCATGCACCTACACACTATTTAACTGATAGAAGAGTTAAATACAAATATGAACCCTTTAATATGTTTTCTTTTGTATCATGGAACCGAAAGTAGTCTTAGATGATTTGCTATGAAGAAGGTTAATGGGAGACATTAACACAGGTTTTCTTCAGAGTAATGCGATTCCTTGCTAGCCAAAAGTAGATCCTCCTTTCTTAAAACCCTTTTGATACTAAACACCACTACTGCCCCTGGTTCTATGATACACACTTCCTGTTTTAAAATGATCTAAAACAGTGGTTTCCAAAGTGGGCAGTATTGCCCCCCTTGGTGCAGTGGAAAGTTCCAAGGGGTGTCAAGGAAAAGTGGGGAAATAATGGAGTAGTAATTCATGTAAAAACAAAATAATGGGTTCATTAGGTTAAGCTTTATTTGTTAAATACAGTTGCTTTGAATTTGCTTCAGAGACAGGTCTATGATCTGATGGTTAGTTGGGGTGGGGGCACTAAGAATGTGGCCTGGGTGCCAAAGGGGTGGCAACCTGAAAATTTTGGGAGCCACTGATCTAAAATAATGCTTTCCATCAAATTTCCTGTTAATCTATGTTTCAAACACCATCTTAATAATGACAAAGGTAGTTTACTAAATTCTTCATTAATTTGAAAATTAATTGAAATATAGAGAATACATTTCAACAGAAAAATGCTAACAAAAGGGTTATTCTGTGTATTGCATTTAGACTTAGGCTAGTTGTGTTCAGAATGGTGGCAGAAATTACTGTTCTTACAGATTTTCTTTTACTAGAGGATGTATTCATATAAGCTTTTTTTTATCCAGGACTACTCACAAGGCACTAAAACTGTTTGTCCATAGTGTGTGGGATTTAGTAAATACTTAAGTATATATTTAGTATATATTTAAGTATATACTTAATATGTTGCACATTCATGTACATGTTATATACTCTAAATACACATGTATATTGACCTTAACTGCAGTATTCATCTTAAGATAACATCTCTTATGGATGTGCTGTGTTAAAAACACCATGAGTATCAGAGGAAGATGAAAAAATCAACCTAGCAGTAGCCAGCAAGAATGCTAGAGATGTCCATAAGACATGTTATCTTAGGACAGAAAGGACCCCCTTTGATCACAAATGACCATGGAATGGCACGAAAAAAGTTACCTTCTGAGGGCAGGATTGTTTATGGAAGACCAGCAGTCGCCCATGCATACCAACCTCCCATCTCCATGCCACCAATGTTATCCAAGAGAAAGGCAAACTCTGATACAGCTTGGCATCATTTCTACAGTTGAGTGAACTGGAGCACCATGAAATAAAGTGTTTTGTATTTTAGGACAAATACAGCAGTAACTGGCCTACCCAGGCCAAAATGCATCTGGTGTTCTCACTAGCCTCTGCTAGGGGAATTATTTTTGTCTTCTGCCAATATTTATTGTGTTTTTAACACAGCACGTCTGTAAGAGATGTTATCTCAAGACAAATACTGCAGTAACACATTTTATTTTATTTATTGTTGTCATCATCATTGCCAAATTCATGGTGGAAATGGATGAAGATTTGCATGCAAAAGTGATATACGTTGATAGTAAAGGTTGCCCATAGCTGAGAAATACCCTCTTTTACTCTTTTACTTGTTTCAGTCATTTGACTGTGGCCATGCTGGAGCACCGCCTTTAGTCGAGCAAATCGACCCCGGGACTTATTCTTTGTAAGCCTAGTACTTATTCTGTCAGTCTCTTTTGCTGAACTGCTAAGTTACAGGGACGTAAACACACCAGCATTGGTTGTCAAGCGATATTGGGGGGACAAACACACATACATATATATATATATATAAGTTCAAAAAAACAATAACAAAAAAACAACAAAGTGAGGACGTGATACGGATAGTGTTATTGGATGCTCGGGAAATATATATA
>NC_068986.1:40554684-40569418 GCF_001194135.2 Octopus bimaculoides
TATATACGAGAGGCTTCTTTCAGTTTCCGTCTACCAAATCCACTCACAAGACTTTGGTCGGCCCAAGGCTATAGTAGAAGACACTTGCCCAAGATGCCACGCAATGGGACTGAACCCGGAATCATGTGGTTGGTAAGCAAGCTACTTACCACACAGCCACTCCTGCGCCTGTAAAAATACCGAAATAAATTGGACAAGGTCAGCTCTCAGAATAAGGGGCTTCAGTAACAAAATGATACAAGTATCTTGATGAGCGGTGAATTGTAGGAAAGACCCTTCTCTTCTCTCCCGCAAACAATGATTAATATGGTGCTGGTCGATTAGGATGGTGATTAAGAGGAAGGACATTTTTTTAGAGAAACAATGTATATTTTTTAGAGGAAGTACTCAGTGAGTCGAAGAATGAACATCTATCTTCAGTATATAATATCTACTGTAATATTTCAAGACCCTCATATCTATCAAATTCTCATTATTATACACAAAAAGTCACTTCTAATGACCCAGGAAATTATATAAATTTAATATAAAATGTCAGTTTAGTTAGCTTTATGAGTGTATTTAATCTTTGATTACTGTAAATTAGGAAATTTAATCACACTTATCTTTTCACATGTTTACACAGACACCTACTACTCTGTTATTCATTTTTATACAAGTGGCAGTGTATATATCTAAACTAGAGACCTAATTTTCTTTTTCTTATCAGCTCAAACCCTTCCTCTCAGAACATAATATTGCTACCACAACTCTGTAATTTGCAAGTAGAGGGGAAACATTAAACATAAACAAAAAGAACAAACTATTTATTTATATGTTTTATGTAATTAATATACTCTAGGTGTGTTCTATTGAATAAGATCACAGATAGATATCAGTCAGCTATCATGATGTATAGCAGCAATTTTTAATTACCAGTTTTAATTTATCCCCTAAGAATCTTGAGAGAGATGATTATTTACTCGTTATTGGTGTTGGTTAGGTGTGTGGGTGGGGTGGGGAGCAATAAATTAACAAGCAAAGGAGATATGCAACCCAATTTCAACCTCCATTTGTAATTGCCTCATTTCTGTTTGCATTATGCTCCACTACTATTCAGAGTAGAATTGAATTCAAACCAATGAGGAGTCCTCTACATGGCTGTTCTGTTAGCTAGAAATAACAGCAAAATCTCTCAAATAACACTCAACTGTCTTAAAAATCTTTTAAATTAAAAACATTGATTACTCTAATCCTTAACTTTGTTGTGGTCTACAAAAAAGAAAAAAATAACCCTATGTTTATGGTTGGAATGTATTTTGATCAAAGACCTGCTTGACCAGAGTTAGCTTGGGTCTAAGTAATAATAACAACAGCAGGATTGAATATGAGAACCCTCTATATGGCCACTTGACCTGCTAGAAATAGCAGCCAAATTTCATTCCCATTACACCCTACAGTATTGGAAAAAAAAAAAAAAAAGATTGCATAATATGTATTCTGCCTAAACAAAAGACAAGATGGTTAATGCTGCTTGGTCAGGGCCAAACAACAACAACAACAACAACAGCAACATTGAATATGAATCACTGAGGCACAATCTGGCTTGCTGGAAACAAAAGTCAAATTGCTCTCAAATTACATTCTGCTATTTAAAAAAAAACGGATGTATGAAATTTTACAGCTGGAATATCTTTGATCATTGGTCAGTTTCTGTCAGGCTAAATACCAATTGAATACTATCATCATCATCATCATCACCACCACTATCACCTTCTTCTTCTTCTTCTTCTTCTTCTTCTTCTTCTTCTTCTTCTTCTTCTTCTTCTTCTTCTTCTTCTTCTTCTTCTTCTCCTCCTCCTCCTCCTCCTCCTCCTCCTCATCATCATCATCATCATCATCATCATCATCATCATCATCATCCATTTTTCCATACTTGCAATAATAAATTTTAACAGTCAAATGAAGTGTCTCATTTTATAACCCCAGGTCACTCTGCATGGACAACCTTATCATCATATGAATTTCAATCATAATGGGATTTGAACTCAGAACGTTAATTGCAAAAAGAAATGCTGCTCAGCATTTTGTCTGATAGAGTAACAAATCTGCCAGCCCACTGCTTTATGTGTTCCGGTCATAATAAACAATACTATTATAGTATTATAGTAACTGTCTGTGTATGTTGTTTCTATACTGTTATTCTGCTACTGGTTCCAGTTATTAGACAGCAAACATACTGGGGAACTACTTTCAGGGTTTTAGTTTGATTGTGTTAGCCCCAGTACTTCAGTCTGATATACAGTGAACCTAGCACTGGTTTCTATACATATAAGCATACAAAAACGCAAGTGGACCTATTAGTTTCAATATTGAGTATTTCAGTTATTTGATCAACTCGACTGACTTAGAGTGTAACTGGCCAAGTATGCCACAGAAACTCATACTCTTAACACAGCCCTTAAGCAAAAACCTGAATGATACAGTGTATGACAAAGTTGTTTTTTTCTTTGAATTACTGGTACAGTTCATCAAATAGGCTTCTGCACAGTTTCCATCTATTCATTTTCACTCACAAGGCTAGTTAAAGAACATCAAAGATTTCTTGCAGTAGGATTGAACTCAACACCCCTTGACTGTAAAATAAACTGTTTAACAAATCAACCATGGTAAACATAGACACACAAACACATACATATGTTTGTACATCAGGGTTCTGTAGTCTCTGCCTGCCAGATTCCACTCAGAAAGAATTGGTAAAAACTAATGCTAGAGTAAGATTGAACACAAAATCATGTCATTGTGATGTGAGTTGGGTGAATTTCTTAACAACACAGCCACTGTTGTATTTATTTGTTTATAATTTCTTTTCTTTTTTTTTTTGTCTTTTGCAAAACAGCTCCCAAGAATTGCACCGAAGATGAGTTCCGATGTGATGACGGCCACTGTATAAAGTCTCAATGGAGATGTGATGATGCCAAAGACTGCAAAGATGGCTCTGATGAGCGATGTTGTGAGTAATCTCTTTCTATTACTCTATTTCTTTTGTTGTGAGTGATGAATGACATCATCACCATCATCATTTTAACCTCCACTTTTTCCTGCTTGCATGGGTCAGATGGAGTTTATTGAGAGAGATATTCTATAGCTGGGTACCCTTCCTGTCACCAACCCTCATCTGTTTACTAGCAAAGTGATATTGCTCCATGGCAAGACATGTTCTCACAGAATACTAGAAATGAATGACACTGCTTGTATGACAGTGCAATCATTTACAACTATCATATGATGTCAAGACAAGGAGACACAGATATACACTCATATGTGTACACATATTTTTTCTATATTTTTTTATGGTACTCAGAGGAATAATTGAAGTTTTGTGGATCATTTTGTTTGATGTGTCTGGTGTCTTAGATTTCAACAATAGCATTATGATTAACCAACTGTTTATCAAGTGATCATGACAGAATGTTATGAGAGAACCTGTATGTATTTTAGCCTGTTTGAAATAGCAGACACATCTCCTTAACTAAACCCTTTAAGGAAGTGCCCCAGCATGGTCATGATTCAATGACTGAAATAAGTAAAACATAAAAGGTAGATCACACCCTATTATATTGAAAAGGTAGATCACACCCTATTAATAGTTAAACCCATATGACCATTAAGCCTTGTGTTCAGCTGAAAAGATGGAATCAATACAGCTAAAATATCTTTGACTCTGAATTAAATCCTGTAATGATATTTGTTGTGTTTTAGGGTAGTAGATTTAACTCTTTAATGTTAGATTACTTTGTGAAATGTAATGTTTATATATTCACATTGTCTTGAATTAGTTATGCATTATCTCATAGCTTCAAGATTTTGATGATGTGATTGTTTATCTTTAGAATGGCATTGTAGGGTAGGTGTGAGAGGTTGGATCTGATCAGTTTGAACATAAAACAAGTAGAATACTCTGGCCGGATATGGCCAGTTTAAACACTAAATGGTTAAGTATAAACTGTTCAGTTTACATAACCTAGTAGGAATAGACTGAAGATGTTATCTGGCAGTTTACTAGCAGTCCTTTCAGGAGAAATGTTTCCTTCTATCTGCCAAGGAGCTTGAGTTAAACATAAACTCCTAAAAGCATGTGAAAATGTATAGCATTTCATAAGGCACTTTTACTACTTCCTAGATACAGTTTTTCACATTCCAAGCAAGGAATGCAGTTTTCCTCTCTGGGACCAATAGTAAAATAGGTAGTGTGATAAATGAGGTTAAAAAGTATGAGGGTAGAGACTTTCTTCTTTCGTAGGGCCCTCATTGACTTCTTCAAGTTTCATTTGAAAAAGGTGAGGGTGAAGAAGGAGATGCTGTCCTTGAGTGAATCTATTGAAAGGAGGGTAAAAATGGTGAAAATTGCTAAAAAGGATGGCTCCCGCTCTGAATATAGACCTATAAGTCTGAGAGCAAAAATTGAAGAAGGCACTTGCTCTTGGTGTTGAGGGAGATCTTGTTTGGTGGGGTTCTCCTATTGGCACTAAAGATTCTCCAAGCTGTATGAAGAGGTTTACATTCTTTTCTTTTACTGTCAAATTTTTAAATATTATATGTCATATCTAATTACACTTTTTGTTGTATCATTTGCTTCTGTGTAAATTACCACAATCTATGTCTGTTTTTATATCATGTTCCTCAGCCATTACCCTGGTGGCAAATAAAGAAATTATTATTATTAGGGCAAGGAGTTAGCAGAATCATTAACATGTCGGAAAAATATTTTTGTAGTATTTGTTCCAACTGAATTCTAATTCTGCTGAAGTCAACTTTGTCTTTCATCCTTTCAGAGCCAAAAAAATAAGTACCAGTTGAGCCCTTGGCTCAATATATTTGATTATCCCTCTACCCCAAATTTCCAGCCTTATGTTAATATCAGAAACAATTATTATTTTCAAGGCAGTAGTAAGCTGATAGAATGCTGGTCAAAAATTCTTAGTAGCATTTCGTCCACCTTTATGTTCTGAGTTCAAATTCCGCCATGGTGAAAACTTTGCCTTTCATCCTTTTGGAATCAATAAAATAAGTACCAGTTGAACACTGAGATTGATGTAATCAACTTATCCCTTCCTCCAAAATTGCTGGCCTTGTGCCAAAATTTGGCATCATCATCATCATTATTATTATTATTATTATTATTATTTTTATTATTATTATTGTTGTTGTTGTTGTTTCTACTGAGGTCAACTTTGCCTTTCATCTTTCAGGGTCAGTAAATTAAGTACCAATGAAACACTTGGGTTGATATACTCAACAAGTCCCCTCCCCCAAAATTTCAGGCCTTGTGCCTTTAGTAGAAAGGAATATTATCATTATTGTTGTTGCTGCAATTGGAGAAGAGCACTTGCCTTAGTGGTCAGAGTGACCATGGCTTTGTGGGCTTTCCATAGGCACCCTAGGAGGTCTCCCACACCTATAGGAAATTATTCCTTGTTTGAATTTTTTTCCATTTCTTTCTTTCTGTTATTATACTTCTTTTTTTATTTGCTTTTATGTAATTCCACTCTGTATCATCCTGTACCATCCTTGATGTTTTTGTCAATCCTTAGTGGTTGATAAAGAAAACAACACTATTATTATTATTAGTTTTTCCTCTTCCTTCAATTTTGTTTCCATTTCTTGCCTAGTGGTGTTGTTTTTTTTTTGTTGTTTTTTTTTTGTGCAGTAATGAAAATGCCATTATCTTTCAGCTGATGAATGCATTAAAAATGACATCAAGTGCAAAAATGGTAACTGCATTCCTAAAATTTGGCTGTGTGATCAGGAAAACGACTGCGGGGATAACTCAGATGAGAAAAACTGTGGTAGGTCTCTTCTTTGTCTATTTATTTTATTCTTAACTATTAAAAAGAAAATTACATTTTTTTTTGTAGCATATGAGAACTGAGTTTTGTGTTTTTCTTTGTGTAGATATGTGTGTATATGCATGTCAGTGTTCTGACTTAAGTAATACACACACATATACAGTTGTGTTTGTGTGTGTGTTTAAATCCTCTGGCCTGTGTTATATGTAACTGTGTATAGATTAGTGTACATTTAGGTACAGGCATGGCTGTGAGGTTAAGAAGCTTGGTTTGCAGCCACATGGTTTCAGGTTCAGTCCCACTATGCACTACCTTGGGTCTTTATCTTCTAATATAGCCCCAGGCTAACCACTGCCTTGCAAGTAAATTCAATAGATGGAAACTGTGTAGAAGCCTATTGTATAGACAAGCATATACAATTGGTAACTGGTGTTGGTTTGTCCTTGTTACTTAGCAGTTCAGCAAAAGGGACCGATAGAATAAGTACTGAGGTCAATTTGATTGTCTACAACCCTTCAATGAGATGCCCCAACATGACCACAGTCCAGTTTCTGAAGCATATAGATTTTTGAATATATAGTTGTTGTTATTGTTGTTTAGTTCTAGCACAACCCTGACAAAGCAGACCTGTAACCAAATACATTACTGCTGTGAAAATGTTTGCGTTTCAGACAGTAGATTACATTATCATGTGTCCTTCCTCCTTGTAGTAGATTTTAGCAGCAGTTTCTAACAAGTTGAGCAACTACATAAAGAATGCCACTGTCTGCTTGCCGGTCAATATCTCAACTGCCTGTCTGTTTCTGTGCTTATATATTTTCAAAAAAATTTTAACTGGGCATATATATTTTCGGGTCTACAGCCATGAATGTATACAGGAAACTCTGTCAACAGTTAACCCTAAATGAACTTAGAAATTCAGGCTACCATACTTGAACCAGAAATGATTTTTAATTAATCAAAATTTCAAATATTTATATATATATAATTTACAATTTTGATCAAACGGATCAAACCCAGAACTTATTCTTTTTTTTTTTATAAGCCTGGTACTTACTATTTGGTCTCTTTTGTCAAACTGCTAAGTTACAGGGGATGTAGGGGATGTACAGGGGATTTGTATGTATGTATATGTCTTAATATATAAAACAAAGTTTGTGTGTGTGTGTGTATGTTCCATATGAATTTGAAAACTGAGCTGCTGATTTTGATGTATGAGATATCAAAAGATTCAGTGATCTGTAGGCTATCAAATAAAGTATGTTTTTTGCACAATAACTCTTTTTTACTACAAAAGTAACCTCAAAAACGAGTTCGGGCCACACAATTTTGAGGCCTTTAACTAAGGGAGGCGACTCTTCCTTAACAATCTCAGAGCATAATGAGAAAATGTTTAAAATACATGGAGTTTTTTTTACCAGGGAATGAAACTGCAAAGATATACTTTATTAGTATTATTTAGTAGATAATCTTTTAATGTGAAGTATGTTTGTCTGTGTTTTGTTTTGCCCTGAGTTGCCTCTGATATAGCAGACCCATTCACAGATTTTTTTCTTCTGTAAATCTGTGTCTTTCTTTTGATGAAAGAGTGAGTTTTAAGAGAGACTTGGCTGCTATTTGTAGTAGCTCAAGTTACCACAGATACACCTCTGTGTATGTGTGCATGTTTTGTTGTGGTGGAAAAATGACTTTTCCTCGCAATATTTTGCACAATAACTTTTTGGACATCTTTCTTACTGCTAACCAATAAACTTCAAATTACAATTGTTAATTGGTGGAAGTCAAGTAGGCTGAGATGTACATATAGTGTTATCATATAGTGTGGAAGTTCAATATGATGTTTGGAACTCTCATTATCTTGTGGTTAGTAATCCATGACCTGAAATTTGAAGCCATTAAGTCTTTAAACATTATTTTACTGGTTTTTGTCTTTCAACAGTCACCATGATGGGGTATCACCTTCAAAAATTTAATTGATCAAACTGACCTCAGTCCGTATTTCAATCTGGCATTTATTTTATAGGTTTCTGCTTGATGCACTGCTAACTTTGAGACATTAGTGGGACACAATATTCGATTTAACAACAAATGTAAACACACCGGGATTGTTGCCAGTGCCACTGGACTGGTTCCTGTGCAGGTGGCACATAAAATACACCATTTTGAGCGTGGCTGTTGCCAGTACTGCCTGACTGGCCTTCGTGCCGGTGGCACGTAAAAGCACCCACTACACTTTCGGAGTGGTTGGCGTTAGGAAGGGCATCCAGCTGTAGAAACTCTGCCAATCAGATTGGAGCCTGGTGTAGCCATCTGGTTCACCAGTCCTCAGTCAAATCGTCCAACCCATACTAGCATGGAAAGTGGACGTTAAACGATGATGATGACACACAGTCACACATTAGGTGCAAGAATGACTGTGTGGTTGAGAAGCTTGCTTTCCAACCACATGGTTCCATGTTAAGTCCCCCTGCATGGTACCTTGGGCAAGTGTTTTCTACTATAACCCTAGGCCAACCGCAGACTTGTGACTGAATTTGGTAGACAGAAACTGCAGCATTGTTCATCAGAATGACTGAAAAATATGTTTATAAAGAAGAGTTGTTTGCTTCATACTCCTAGTGTGCCGATTCTGCCCATAAGAAAGGAACAAATAATACAATGTGGTTGTAGGTCAGAACACCCGAGCAATGCCGGGGTGCATTGCTAGTATATATATAACACACATACACACACACACACACACACAACAGGCTTCCACTCAGTTTCTGTCTACCAGATTTACTCACAGGCCATTGGTAAGCTTAGGGCTATAGAAGACACTAGCTCAAGGTGCCACACAATGGGAGTGAACCTAAAACCATGTGGTTGCAAAGTGAACTTCTTAAACTCAAAGCCATAAAGAACAAATATAGTTGATTGATGATTGAATCAACTTCAATATACTGATGACTCTTACCCATCGGTCTCATCAGTTATAAAAGGTGAAGTTGATTAAACACCAGTAAGGTTTGAACTTAAAACGTTAGGAGATGGAACTAAATATTGGAAGCCAGTTCTGTGGTACAGTTTGGTTCTGTACCACAGTTACCAACTTAACATCTTCTTTCTCTCTTTTTAGTCATAACAAGAATCTCTTATGTTAATTAGCAGAAGCTTGTTAATTTGAATAAAAGGATCTCAGATGATTAATTTGACCGGGATCTTACTGATTATTTATCTCAAAGACCTTGAGTTATATATAATGCACAGTTGGCCCTCACAGGATTTGAACTTAGAACCTGAAGGGACAAAATAAATTACCACAAGCCATTTTGTTTGTTACTCTTGTTACTCTATCAATACAACCGTCTCCTCCCCACCTTTTTTTGTCATAATACTTGAATAGCTACACTACTCTTGTGGATGTAATTTGATTATAAGATCTCACTTTCATCTTTGCATTAATGAGGTTTTCTTTTCTATTTCTTCTTCTAACCCAGTTTTGTATTTACCAGAGGTTATACAATTCTTCAGAAGCAGTTCTTTCTTTCTGCCTTTCCTTCTTTCTTTTCTTTTCTTTCCTTCCATTACAATACTTGATCTTTACTTTCAGTAGTTATCTCTGTATTTTAATAATGTAACTTCAGGTATTCTTTGGTCTGCCTCTGGTTTGACTACTATCAATCAACAGTCACTGATGCTTCTCACCTGCTTCTCTCAACCAATTTTTCACTAACCATTCTTTTTATTCTCATTTTTACATTCTGTTTTATTCCCATCTGGTTTCTGAATGTTTCTACACTCAGCCTATCTTTTAACATTTATCTTTAAACATTTATTTTCAAGATAAAGCAAGACTTACTCTTTATTTCATGATATTTATTTTTTTTTTTTTTCTTTAATTCCAGACTTTACATTTCACTTTTTCCCCAAACTGCTGCGATAAGATGATAATTTAGAAAGATAACTTATCAAATTTACTATTCAACTTCCTTAACTTACCATGTTTATCTACCTGTATTACCTATACACTATGTAGGAGGTGGTTACATACAATAGAGGAGGTAGACATAGTAAATATTTTTTTCTACTATAAATTTTATTGGTATTTCAATTGGCTGACAAAGGAGTTTTCTATATCCCCTTTATTGTTAACAGCCAAGGAGGGGTTATCTGCTTGGCACACTACTATAACTTGAATCTGTTCATGTTTTTACTTCTTTTGCTTTTGATAAGTATGAAAAGCATGTAAGCCCCAGCACATCTTATGCCATAGGCTTCTTTTGTACAATTGCATCTTATAATAGGTGCAGGCATGGCTGTGTGGTTAAGAAGTTTGCTTTCCAATCACTTAGTTCTGGGTTCAGTCCCACTGTGTGGCACCATGGGCAAGTGTCTTCTACTATAGCCCTGGATCAACCTCAGCGTTGTGAGTGGATTTGGTTGACGAAAACTGAAGGAAGTTTGTTGTATGTTTGTGTGCATGTATGATTATTGAGCATTCGTTTATTCTTTTATTTATTGTAGTCATTTGACAGCGGCCATGCTGAACACCACCTTGAAGGGTTTTAGTTGAACAAATTGACCCGGAGACTTGTTGTTTTTTAAGCCTAGTACTTATTTTATCCTCTCTTTTTCTGAACTGCTAAGTTACAGGGACGTAAACACACCAGCACTGGTTGTTAAGTGGTGTTGGGGGGACAAGCACAGATAGAAAGACACACACATAGATATGTACATATATATATATATATAATTTATTAATGAGGGTAAAAATTGATATTAATCAATTAAAACCAGTGGTCTAGCATATTAAAAAAATCTGAAGATTAAAATTATATTACATACAAAAATAAGAGGAATGGATGCCGATTCGGCATCTATTTCTAGCATACAGGAGTCCACTTTTGCTGGTTATTCCTCTTATTTCTGTATGTAATATATATATATATATATATATATATATGACAGGATTCTTTAAGTTACCATCTACCAAATCTACTTACAAGGCTTTGGTCAGCTTGAGGCTATAGTAGAAGACACTTGCCCAAAGTGTCACGCAGTGGGACTGAACCCGGAACCATGTGCTTGGGGAGAAAGCTTCTTACCATGCAGCTATGCCTGCATGTATGTGTATGTTTGTGTCTCTTTGTCTTGAGATCCTGTGATTATTATAGATGAATGTCATTTATTTCCAATATTTTGTGAAAACATGTCTGCCATGGGGAAATATTACCTTGCTTGGAAACAAATATGGGTTAGCAACAAGAATGGCATCTGGTCATAGAAAATCTACCTTAATATATGCCTTGCAACCCATGAAAGCATGGAAAAGTGGATGTTATGATGATAATAATAAAGTTGAGTTGAAAACATAATGCCCAGTATCCCCGGGCTGCAATAAGAATTGAAATGGCATATGCTTGGGTGAGTTCTGCACCGCAGTCTAGTTAATTGCTCATCAGTTTTACAATAGAATGATGAACTGTATCACCTTGTGGGTATTTACTGGCTGTTAAGTTAGTGTAGTGGGTTGGTCATGTAAAAATTACAAGTCTTGACCATAGAAACAGGATATTACTGATCAAATTGCAAGTAGATCAGCCTTCAACTGGTTGGCTAGTAACCTTTCAACTCAGCCAACATTAGTTTCTTATATGTAGGCAGTTACATGCACACACAAATACACACACACACACACACATGCGCGTGCACACACACACAGAGTTGGCAAGATTAAAGCACTGGACACATAAATACTGTTTTTACGCAGAAAATTGAGGTTTGGAGAATTATGATACAATTGTGATATTTGACACTATGACAGCTAATATGTGTTTAAACAGATTTTTCCCATTTGAAAACTGACATTATATGTTCTTCCTTTGTAACTTGGTAACTATATATTATGAATGTGTATTTGTTGTTGTGTGTGTTTAATTGTATCTAATAATTCAACAGCTCAAAGCATTGGTTACAATCTTCACTTGTCAAGCTTTGTATATATTTAAAGGAAGACACATCTTCCTCTTATTGGTTGCTGTGATTATATCTGGAAGCAAACTCCCCATACTCCACCATGTGTCATAGATGAATAAATACATGACTATAGATATAGAAATTCTAATAGCAAAGAATTTTCATCTTACCAATATGAATTTGTGATGTTCATGCATTTACTTTTGAAAATATCCGCTTATAGAAAATATATATTTCATAAAGGAAGTTTCCTTGGTACTTAATTAAACATTAAACAAACTATGTAGGGTGATGCAATATCTTGTACTTGTCTTTATTTACTAACTTCACCATTATATAATATTTTGTCTATCTTTATTGTCACATGCTCAATGTATGTGTTTTGTTTAAACACTTTTCAGCAGCAATATTTCATCCAGGGAAAGTCCCGTTAAGACAGCAAGTGTTAAAAAAAGAACTCTCTATACCTCAAAACCAGGTGGGCAATTCCTTTTGCCTGGCTTTGTGGTATACAGTGTTTTTTAACCCTTGTTAACTTAAAGGAACTTCCTTTGGTTTAAAAATCCACCAATGTGGTGCACCAGCATGACCGCAGCCACTTGGCTGAAACACATAAATAAATAAATAAATGTAAAATGTTTAAACAAAACAAATGCATTAAGTATGTGACATCAATAATGTTTGCATTATTAGAGCCACTTCTAAGATGGTGAACTAGCAGAATCATTAGCACACCAGGTGAAATGCTTAGTGGCATGTTGCCCATTGCTATGCTCTGAGTTCAAATTCCACCAAGGTCAACTTTGCCTTTCATCCTTTCAGGGTTGGGAAAATAAGTACCAATCAAGTGCTGGGATCAATGTAATAGACTATTCCACTCCCCCAAGTTTCAGGCCTTGTACCTATAGTAGGAAGGATTATTAAAGCTGCTTCTAACTCAAAATTTAATTTTGTTTATTTTATCAACTGAATTGCTTAACCATTTGTCTGTTCTGTAATACACAAGGCATATTTCCTTGTGGTCCATGCAGCATATATGATATGTGATTGAAAACCATTTTTTTTTCAATCACCAGAGTAGCTTGGGACTTATGAAAAGAAAGCTTCATATTACTCAGAATGTATAAAAGAGGGACTAACTAAATGCCTGAAAACAAGCACTGACGTTTAGGACAGACATATGGCACAAGTTTTGGTAAGGTTGTTTATGGAAGACCAGCAGTTGCCCATGCATACCAGCTTCCTCTCTCCATGCCACTGATGTTATCCAAGGGAAAGGCAAAGGCCAAACAGCTTGGCACCAGTGACATTGCAACTCATTTCTACAGCTGAGTGAACTGGAGCAATGGGAAATAAAGTGTCTTGCTCAAGAACACAACACATAGCCCAGTCCAGGAATTGAACTCACTACCTCATGATTGTGAGCCTGATGCTCTAGCTACTGAGTCATATGCCTTCACTTAAGAAGACATATTCACATATTATCACAGTTGCACTAACAATATACAACTGTACATTGAATACAGAGGCCCTGCCTTGCCTTGCTGAGTCTGCCTGAAGATTATGTTATAGGTGGTGTGTGTGTGTTTTTTTTTACTGAATCTATACTGCAGGGCAAAGTAGTTCTTATTGCGTATAGGATCTCTGAGACTGGCTAGGTTGCTGTTGTTCTGTTTTAACTGTTACTGGTCAACAACTGCAGGCAAGTAGTGAACCAAGGGGAAATTCCAAAGAAATTAAGCTCTAGGGAGAAAGAACCAGGCATTGTAGTTTGTACATGACTGAGAGATGAGTGAGTGCAACAAGAATAACAAGAGGTAGAGAAATAAGTGGGTGAGGAGTGATGCTGAGTTGTTGAGGTACGAGACCAGCTAGCTTCAAGGAGCAGTGGCTATTATAGTAGTGATAAAAAGATTGAGATGAGGAGACTTGCTTGAGAGGTGAGATACTCAAACAATTGTACTAAATAATAGATTGACTGACTGAACAACTGGAACCACCATTCTTCAAGACAGATACGAAATCAATTTATAAGGTCCAAAATTGCAAATGTCATCAGCTAGCCTCTCAAAGCTTACACAGCAACAAATCTTTAAGTCTTTTTAATTTCTTTTCAGCAGTATTTTTTAAATAATGTTCAGATTATCTACCTGTCTATGTATGTGTATCTCTCTCTCTCTTTCTCTCAACCCCTGTGTGTGTGTATAATTTCTTTAATATATGCTAGTGTGTGTGGTGTGTATTGAAAAAATTCCAACAATTAAAAACAGAGAAACTAAACAAAATCCAAGCAGAAGTTGGAATATTTACTATTATGTCTCTGAAATGTCAGGATGAATGTCAATGATTTCCCAGACCTTTTTTTTTCTACCTACCGGAACTGAACTTCAATCAGTTTTAGCTTGACTTTATAAAATTCTTATTGCTATAATAAAAACAAGTGTTTGTTGATAGGAATGGTGGTGGTGGTGGTGGCTGGTCAACAAATAATTGTTTTGTGACGCATAACAAACGTTACCTTTTTTTGTTTCCACTCTCTTCAAAAGCTGTTCTTTTACATCTTCTATGCCACTTGTTAAATGGCATAAATATGATATTATTTGGCTACTGATTAAATTTGTACAGGTGGTGGTGGTGGTAGTGGCAGTGGGACTGTGGAAAACACAGGTGATATATAAAGTGACTTTTATTACCTTATAAATACGTCAGTGATGAATTTAGGTCAAGTGTCCCTCTCATTCATGCACACACACACACACACGCACACACATGCACACATGTCCCTGTACGTATATATATATTACTTAATAATCGGCAGAAGTTGTAAAATGACTCAAGGTTTGAGAGTTTTGTGAGTTCTATTTTTCTGTTTGCATCACCATACATATATATATATAAATATATATATATATATAACAACAGACCTATATATATATATATATATATAT
>NC_068986.1:40569925-40571008 GCF_001194135.2 Octopus bimaculoides
TATATATATATATATATGTATATATATATGTATATATATATATATATATTTATATTTACACACACAGATAATACACTCTCGGAGTGGTTAGCGTTAGGAAGGGCATCCAGCTGTAGAAGCTCTGCCATATGATGTATATTTATATACATGAGATTTAGTGTTTTGCTCAAAAACACAATGAATCACGTAGACTAGGAATTGAAACCACCATCTTATGATTGTGAGTGCAACACTCTAATCACTAGGTCATGTGTCCTCACACAGACACACACACACACATATATATACATATATAGAAGTGATAATTTTACATTTGGTTATACACCTTATAACATGTTGTTTAAAGCCCATTCACGGTATTTGGCTACCTGATGTCACCAACTATAGGGAGATATATCCCACTGGATTTACTTCAGGAATTATTTTATGTCCATAGTGTTTATAGAAATATGAGAGAAAGGAAATGAAATTCATGAGACACTACGATCGTTTTAACCCATTGTGCACCGTTGCCTCACAGGTGCGATTCTGTACAAACAGTTGTAGTCCATTGCATCATAGATGTTTGTACAGAATCTCACCTGTGAGATTGTTTTAACCCATTGTGCAGCATCTCACCTGCTTGGTACTGGTATACAACGGGTTGAAACAATTCTAGTGAATAAAGAGTCACGAATTCCATTTTCTGTCCCTCATTTATATATATATACCCTTTTACTCTTTTACTTGTTTCAGTCATTTGACTGCAGCCATGCTGGAGCACCACCTTTTAGTCAAGCAAATCAACCCCAGGACTTATTCTTTGTGAGCCTAGTACTTATTCTATCGGTCTCTTTTGCCAAACCGCTAAGTTACAGGGACGTAAACACACCAGCATCAGTTGTCAAGCGATATTGGGGTGACAAACACAGACATATATATATAAATATATATATACATATATATGATGGGCTTCTTTCATTTTCCATCTACCAAATCCACTCACAAGGCTTTGATCGGTCTGAGGCTATAGTAGAAGACACTTGCCCAAGGTGCCACGCAGTGGGGCTGAACCCGGAACCATGTTGTTGGTAAGCAAGCTAC
>NC_068986.1:40571923-40573602 GCF_001194135.2 Octopus bimaculoides
GGCTTTTTAAACCAGACAGTGTTTTGAAAAAACACCCACACAAATTGCACCTCTGATTTGCACTACCAATACCTGCAAGTAAGTTCTGCTCATTGTGGATCCTAACATGTCTTTTAAGACCCCCATTGGATTTGCAAACCCTCTGGCACACACCACATTCAAACGTGTGCACAGACATATAATCATATATATATATATATATATATATATATATATACGTATATATATGTTTATGTGTATATATGTGCGTGTGTATGTATATATGTGTTGCAAAGATAATCTGGAACTCGACTGAGGAAAGAAAACTCCAAATGACCCGTCCTTGTTTACTTTGTATCCTCTATCTGGATGTTTTGTTGTCCCTTTTTTGTATCACATACTGTCTGGATGTTTTGCGTTCTTGTCCCATTTTGTATTTTTTATATATTTGTGTGTGTGTGTGTGTGTGTATATCTTCAGACGCTGGGCCTCACCAAGGAAATGACAAGGGACCAGGAGACGTGGCAATTTGCTGTACTTGATAAGACATGTCAAGCTAAGTAAAACCACTGTCATCCACACATACAGTCTTGCCCTTTCAGGTGCCAGTGCCACTTAAAATGCACCCATGCTAGTGGCACATAGAAACCACCCAGCACACTCTGTCAAGTGGTTGGCATTAGGAAGGTTATCCATTTGTAGAAACCATGTCACAATAAATAGCTGGAGTGTGGACAGCTCCCTGCTAGTCAGCTCCATGTCAAACCGTCCAACCTATACCAGCATGGAAAGCAGATATTAAATGATGATGGTGGTGGTATATATTATCTATATATATATATATATACACACATGGGTGTGTAGGTGTGTTCCCTTTGTCTTGATAGTGTACTGGTTGCAAACAAAAAAGTCAGTCAATATTTGTATAAATGTTCTTGTTTGTTTGCAGTCGTCTAGGAAAAGTATGATTGGGTTGAGTGTTGCTTGTTAGATTAAGGGAAGTATTACCTTGCTTGGAAACAGGTGAGAGCTGGCAACTGGGAGAGCTTCTGGCCATAGAAATATCTGCTTCAACAAAACTTATCGTCTGACCCATGCAAGCATGGAAAAATGGACATTGAGGATTCAGTGCTGGGGGAGGGGGGTAGAGATGATGATGATGATGATGACTAAAAATAAAAAAAAATATGTATGATTTGTTTCTTTTAGAATTTAGTAAAGAAAACTGCAAGTCCAATGAAATATTTTGCCCAGGGAATCGACATTGTATAGCAGCCCATCTGAAATGTGACGGTCGGAATGACTGTGGGGACTGGGAAGATGAAATCAACTGTGGTACGTATCTTGTCTTTTACCCTCTGCTTCTTGTTACACTCATGATGGGTTCCGCATTGAAGGGTTTAGTCAAACAAATTGACCACACACATACACAGACATACAAAGTCACACACACAGTTACACATATACATGTAAATGTATCTTAACATCAACAACATTATTTCATATCCTTTCTCAATAATGGGCAAGTTTGCCCCAGCCCAATGAGATGCCATTTGTACCGTAGCCTTTCATTATCTGGTGCATGCCCCACACACAGGGGAGAGAGAGCAAAACTGAAAATCAGCAACTTTTGATGTATATGTCATGTCTTTTTCTTTTGGCAGTATGTCTCATTTTGTCACTAACAGTTTTATGTGTGT
>NC_068986.1:40573672-40592704 GCF_001194135.2 Octopus bimaculoides
TATGTGTGTGTGTGTGTGTATATATATATATATATATATATATATATATATATATGTATGTGTGTGTGTGTATATATATATATATATGTATGTGTGTGTGTGTGTGTGTGTGTATGTGTGTGTTTGTGTGTACTGTAAAAACCCATGTAATTTGCGCACTTGCGTAATTTGCACAGGTGATTTTCAGGATAAAATTTGTTATAAAAAACTTCTACTCATATAAAATTCACACCCAAAAATTTTCAGAATTGCCGATATAGCCAAGGGAAAAAGTTTTCAATTTAGTTATTAGCATGATTTCACTTACTTATGATTAGATTTTATTAAATTTCCATTAAATAAAAATAATTTCTATTTAACAGGTATCACATTGAAAGTTATTAAATTGCAAAGTGTTTCTGTTGTTTATGATAAGCTTTATTTTACATTTCTTGCCTACAACAGATTATGTCCGATCTTTAGCATACTTCTGTATGTCTTCTGAAATCACGATCACAGAAAAAGTTGTTGATATGAATTATTAACAAAAACAAAGCTGATAAATATGCACAAGTGTTGCAAATTAAGTTTAATTACCAATAAACATCAGCTTGGATGACACTTTACTCAACTGACAGAGAAAGGTGACCGATCAAACTGATTATGTAAACCAAATTCTTTTCAGCCTATTCTTCTTGGAACTTTTGATATGGAGTATCGAAATTTTAATCCCTTTCACACTTATAAAATGTCAAGCAAACCTAGAAATTTGTCATTATCGTTATTGTCAGTATGGACAGAACTGATGAATTGTTTACTGTGAAGGGGAAATTGGATATGTTGAATATGCATTTGAACATGGCAATAGAGCTGCTGGGAGGCATTTTAAGGTTAATGGAACCAATGTTCAAAATTGGCATAAACAGTACAACAAACTTAAAACTGTGCCTAGTAATAAACAGGCAAAAATAAAAACATGCAATCAAGATTATCCGTATCATTATATTTTTTTCAGTCAGGAATATCCATATCATTATGTATGTCAATGGTACCCCATTACATTAGATAGAAACTCCAAGCAATGTAAAATATGACCCGTATCGTGTTTACCAGCATAAATGTCAGACTTCAAAATGTAGTTAACCATTTTATGGTTTTAGTAAATTTATACAGGAAAAATAAGTATTATACCGTGAAGTATATTTGCCACTTAAATGCGGCTAACCCCTAAGGGCGAATGCTACTGTAGCTTGTCGCCCCAGGAGAACATCTCCTCCAATACCGTTCAGCATAAATAAAAGTCAACTTCGTTATATTTAAGCCATTATTTTTTTCTGTAAATTAAATGGGTCAACTTCTAGTATGAATGTTTATGTTTAGGATGTCATTTTGCAACAAAAAAAATTTCAAAAAAATTCTAGAAACAATCTGCTCCTGTAATTTATGTACCGACTAAAGTTTATTTTTTATTTTTGTGGAAAAAAGTGAGTAAATTACATGGGTCTTCATGGTATATACATATATATGGCATGGCTATATGGTTAAGAAGTTTGCTTCCCAACCATGTATTTGTTGGTTCAGTCCTGCTATTTGGCACCTTGAGCAAGTATCTTTTACTATAGTCACTGGCTAACCAAAGCTTTGTGGGTGGATTTGCTAGATGGAAACTAAAAAAGCTCATTGTATATATTTGTGTGTGTATGTATGTATATATACATATATTTATGTACAAACACACACACATTTACTTAATACTTTCATCTTGAGTGCCTTTAGTGAAGTTTACTCCATTGCAAATATTCAAGTCAGGTCTCTGGTTTGAGGCTAATTCTTCTTTTCCTCTCATTTCTTCTCATTAATTTTTAGATGTTACTTTTCTTTCTCTGACTAAGCAATTTAGAATAATTCAAATGGTAAAAAACCATTAGAATAAATTAGACTTACAGCATTAAGGGCTTACCTTGTAATGTTGGAAACAGGTTTCCATAGGGTGTGTCCCAGTCAACCTCATTTTATCTTCTTGATCTGGGTTTCAATAGGTAGTTGATTTACCTGTTCCCACAAGGCTTTCTTAATGAGTTTGTCTTGTCATCTGACCAAAAAGGATGTTCCAGGGACATCTATTCACAGGTATTTGGAGCTTTTCAACAGAGAATTTTGTGAATTGCTACATTTCATAGGCATACAGATGAATTGTTTTCATGTTTGTATTAAAGATCATGAATTTTGTATTTGCTGCTGACAAGGTCCATGATCTCCAGGTGGGTCTCAGCATTCTGAATGCAACTATAGCTTTCTCAATCCTTGTTTTTATACTCCGATCTATTATGCCTTTTTTATTGATTATGCTTCCCAGACTCATTTAAATCAGTTATGTATTTTATATATATATATGCTTGCTTGCTTCAGGCTATTGCTTGATGGGGCTGGGGTCATCCCAGGTTAGTGGTCCCAGAGATGTCATCATGCATAGAGATGACCAGGTCCACTAGTGCTCTTCATTGCTGGGGGTCCCATGCCAGCCCCTCTCCATCCTCCAAAGTGATGTCAAGCCTCTGGAGATTTTCCTTAATCACATCCAGTCATTTGGTGTGGAGCCTGCCACGAGGCCTCTTCCAGTTCATAGCTGCTGAATCGGATGAGAATAAAGCCCTGATAGAATACTCTAGTGGGAGACAAAGGACATGTCCGTACTAACACATGTGATGGATAGCTATGAGGTAGGAGGCTGAAGGCTGGTGACATGTAAAAGGCACCTGTGCTGGTGATACATAAAAGACACCCAGTACACTGTGTAGTGGTTGGTGTTAGGAAGGGCACCCAGCTGTAGAAACCATGCCAGCTTACCAACCCCTGTCAAACTGTCTCACCCATGCCATCATGGAAAACTGACACAAAATGATGATGATAATGATACTGGTGGTGAATTAGTAGAATTGTTTGGGCTTTGTATAGCATGCCTCACTATTGGTTCCAACCCACTGCACTCTGAGTTCAAATCCTGCCAAGATTAACTTCACCTTTCACTGTTTCTACATTGATGAAAAAATGTACCAATCTAGGTTGGCAGATCAGCAACTCTGCAGGAATATCTGACCACTATAATATATTCCAACTCTTTGCATTGAGTTCAAAACCTGCTATGCTTCTTTAGGTGATTGGCTTAATCCATTGCCCAGTTTAATGCTTATGACCTCATACTTTGGATTCCTTTAGTGGGGTCCACTCTGTTGCAAGCATTTGGGCTTTGAGTTAGGTTCATGAATACTTTCTTCTTTCTTCTTCCTGCAAAGTGTCACAGACACTATTTTCTCCACTGACTGAAAAGATGTTAAAACAATAATAAATACTGGGTGCAGGCATAGGGTTTCAGGTTCAGCCCCGTTGAATGGCACTTTGGTCAAGTGCCTTCTGCTATAGATCAAGGCAAGCCAATGCTTTGTGAGTGAATTTGTTTGAGAGAAACTGTATGGAAGTCCATTGTATGCAAATGTACATGTGTGTGTGTGTGTTGATGTTTGTATTTGTCCTTCACCATCGCTTGACAGCTAGTGTTGGTTTGTTTACGTCCCCGTAACTTAGTGGAACGGTGAAAGACACTGGTAGAATAGGCACCAGGCTTAAGAAATAAGTGCTGTGGGTGATTCGTTCGACTAAACCCTTCAAGGCGGTGCCCCAGCATGGCCACAGTCCAATGATTGAAACAAATAAGTGATTGAAGATGGAGTCAAAATCTGACTATTCATACATGCACGCACATGTGTGTGTGTGTGTATGTATGTATGTATGTACCTGCATGATACAAATATATAGATTTTATGATTCTTTTTTCGATGCAAGTCGAAGTCTCCTTAGCTTCGTCTTTATCTGAAATTATTTGAAGCTGGCTGCCAACAGCCAGATTTGCTAGAACAGTTGTAAGATAATAGTTATTAACTCTTGACTGAGAGATTAGAAACTTATTTAAGATTAGTGAGGTCAATCTCAACCAATTATTGTAAATCTGCCTGTGTCTAATGTTATATACTATAAAAGAAAGAAAAAAAGCAATAAATGCTCAACTCCCTCTCAATCTTATTGAAAATCTTAATGGATAAATATTGTTTCACATTTTCACGTGTGTGTTGTGTGGGTGGTGGGTTTAGTGGGGAAAGTGAGAATGAGAAATAATTATCTGAAATTTTTTTTTTATGTCTCATGTTTATTTTTTTACTTTCTTCCAATTTTTTTTTTCCTTTTTTTATTCTTCTTATGACTTGCCAAATTTCTTGAAGTATTTTGGCAGCAAAAAAACCCCAGATTTCTGTGATTTAACATTTGGGAAAAAAATAAAATAAAGATGAAATAAAATAATAAGAATAAGCTCTCATACATAAAATTTCTTTTTGTAATATTGCATGCAATTAAATGTATGAAATCACAAGTTGTTTTCTCTCTTGCATTCACTCTCCCTCTCTCTATAATCTTGTATTTTCCTTATATTATAAATCTTTAGAAATGTTTTATTATTGTTGTTGTTGTTGTTATTGTTGTTCATCATCATCATCATCATCATTTAACATCCATTCTCCATGCTGGCATGGGTTGGATGGTTTGACCATTGTTGTTTTTGGTGTTGTTGTTGTTATGGCAATGAGCTAGCAGAATCATCAGCACGCTGTACAAAATGCTTAATGGTATTTCATCCATCGTTACGTTCTGAGTTCAAATTCCGCCAAAGTCAACTTTGTCTTTCATCCTTTCAGGGTCAATAAATTAAGTACAAGTGAAACACTAGGGTCAATGTAATCGACAATACCCCTCCCCTAAATTTCAGGCCTTGTGCCTATAGTAGAAATGATTATTATTATTAGTGGTAGTGGTAGTAGATTAGCAGAATCATCAGAATGTCAGACAAAGTACACTACAGTGTTTATTCTGGTTCTTTATATTCTGAGTTCAAACCTTGCTGAGGTCAACTTTACTTTTCATCTTTTTGGGTCTGATAAAATGAAGTAACAGTGAAGTACTACAATTGATCTAATCAACTAACCCCTTCATTCCAAATTTCTGGCTTTGTGTCTAACTAGCAGAATCATTAGCATCTTTGACAAAGTGCTTAGTGGTATTTCTTCCGACTCTTTTACATTTGGAATTCAAATACTGCCATGGTCAACTTTGCCCTTTGTCCTTTCAGGGCTGATAACATATGTACCAGTTAAATACTGGGATGAATCATATTGAGCTTTGTACCAAGATTTCAAACTATTATTATTAAGGCGGTGAGCTGGAATAACCATTACCAGACTGAATGAAATTCTGAGTAGTATCTCTTCCAGCTTTATGTTCTGAGTTCAAGTTTCACCGAGGTTGACTTTGTCTTTCATACTTTTGGAGTTGATGAAATAAATACCAGTTGAGCACTGGGGTCGATGTAATTGACTAGTAGAAAGGACTATTAGTATGACAGGCAAAATGCTTCGTGGCATTTCGTCCGTGTTTTCATTCTGAATTCAAATTCTGCCGAGATCAACTTTGAACTTACATCCTTTCAGAGTTGATAAATTAAGTACCAGTGAAACACTGGGGTTGATGAAATCAACTAGTCCCCTTCCACCAAATTTCAGGCCTTGTGCCCTTTAGTAGTAAGGATTATTATTATTATTATTATGAAGGCAGCGAGCTGGCAGAATCATTAGCATGCTGGGCAAAATGCTTAGCAGCATTTCATCCATCTTTATGTTCTGAGTTCAAATTCTGCCTTCCATCTTTTCAGGGTCAATTAAATAAATACCAGTTGAGCACTGGGGTCGATCTAATTGACTTATCCCCTCCCCCAGAAATTTCTGGACTTGTTCCAAAATATGACATCATCATCATCATCATTATTATTATTATTATTATTATTATTATTATTATTCCAGGTAATGCAACCTTGTGCCATCCTGGAGAATTCCGTTGTGAGAATGGTGTTTGTATCAATGGAACTTGGAGATGTGATGGAGAATCTGACTGCCATG
Source organism: Octopus bimaculoides (assembly GCF_001194135.2). NCBI lineage: Eukaryota > Metazoa > Mollusca > Cephalopoda > Octopoda > Octopodidae > Octopus > Octopus bimaculoides. Next base: position 40,579,651 of record NC_068986.1, read on the forward strand.
ATAAATCTGATGAATTTGACTGTTGTAAGTATATTATTATATATTCTTATAAGTATATTATTTATATATTCGTTATCCTATTAATTGAGGTGTATTGTATAAATGAATAGCTAAATAATAATAATCCTATTTCTGGGGTTAATGATTTTTCTATATATATTTATCATCATTTATTTTTATCGTAAGAGTGTAGGTTTGTAGAGTTGGTAGATAATGAGCAAAATACCTGTGGTGTTTAGTCAAGTAATTTTACATTCTGAGTTCAAATCATGCTAAGGTTGACATTTCTATTTATCCTTTCGGGCTTGATGAAATAAATACAAATCAAGTTGTGAGATCAAGTTAATCTATTCTTCCTTCTTCCAAAATGTATGGCTTTATATCTAAGCTAGATATTGTTATTAATATTCATCATGAGATAAGTATATATTTATCATTATTTATTTATATCATTAAAATATATTATTGTTTTATGTGTGCTTCTCTATACTGGCATGGATGGATTGAATGTAGGTGGAAATTCAAAGAGCTCTGTGTGTCCATTTGCAAGATTCTTCCTGTTGAATACTCAGCTACTTGGTATTCTATAATTCAATGTGTTTGTAATTTCATCCTTTGAACAACTGAATATTCATTGTCAAACTGACAAAAATGAATCATTTACATATATCTGTATATATATATTCTTGCATCTTTATGTAAATATAAATTGAACAGGCATTCATCTGCAACAAAACAGCCTCACACTTGTATATATGGTAAACATAGTTGTATACATGTGTACACACACGTATATAGATTTCTATAGTTATTTGCAAATATAATCAATTTAAGATGTCTTTTAAGCACTGAGTGTTGTAAAGGCTAGTGAAGAGCTTGTGTTTAGTTCCAGTTTTATGATGTTGAGGGCTAGCTTTTAGTTCCATTTCTGTAATACCAAAGGCTAGTATTTTGTATAAAGAGCTTATGTTTAGCTACAGTTTTATGATGTTAAAGTTTAAACTCTAGGTTTATGTTTTGAGCATATAGTAGGACAAGGTATTAGCTGAACATAAAAGTTAGAATTGTCTCAAATTTGACAGTAAGATTAGTATTTAGTTGATTAGTGACTGGTGTCATGATATTAAACAGATGACTGATAAATCTACTTTTGGAATATACGTTAAGTAACATTCCCAGAAGATCAGAATTAAGTGCAAACACCCAAAGATAAAACAAAATGTTACTATGGATTTCAATCCAAGAACTGTATGCTGTTAGTTCAGTACCATAATTTTTCATTTATTCTACTTCTGCATACATTTATATGTTTGTATAAGAATATTAGAAACGTTGTTTAGGAGATACATATGTTACAATAACTTTGTTTATGTAAATTTGTGAGATGATGTGATGCTGGGAAAGAAATGATGGAGCAAAACTGAGCCAAGAGAAAAATTGAGTATGAAATAAATTAGTTGTTATGGTAAAGAGATGCGAATATATTGGTGGTTTAGACATGATGCATATGGAGAAACAAAGTTGAGTAAAGAAGTGCTAAAGGATCTCAGTGGAAGGCATCTGCAAAAGAAGAAAACATGGGAAGATGTGGTGGAAACTGATCTCCGGAGGTTGAAGGCTTATGAAGGAGGTGATAAAGGACTGAAACAAGTGGTGAGACACTAAAGTAGAGAAGACTTGTCCAACCCATCTGAGGCCTCCACTGGCCATTAATGACCATAGATAAAGGTCCTAGTTGTCCACCCCTCACTGGAGCAGTCCTGTTCTATCTCTCCAGTTTAGAGTGTTTAATAGGGTCTAGGATTGAGTGGTATGGTATGGAAGACATGTTGTTGCCCATGCAGTGTGTTCCCCACTCTCCGTGTCAATGATGGATCCAAAGGAATAGCATGGCCATTACAATTTGGCACAAGCAACATTGCATTGAGTTGCCAGAATGAGAGATAGACAACATTGAACTGTCTCAGGGGCTCCAATTCCTGATTAGGGTTTACTGTAGGTAAGTTTGACACCAAACCCCACTCCTTAGCCATTTGCCTGATTGACCTGCCAATTAACCTATAGCTGGGGCCCTAACTGGCGCTGCTACAATTCTGGGTCACTAGTGGTTGAGTGCTGGTTCCATACTTCTCAAAAATCTTGGAACTCCTGTTAAGCATCGCATGTACCCTTTGTGGTTCATTGCAAATTTGACACAACTGCCATATTCATCACCGGTGAGAAAATATTTTATTCTGTATCTTTAGCATGGTTTTCATGGGTATTTAACCCTTTAGCATTTAAACTGGCCATATCCAGCCAAAATATTCTACTTATTTCATGTTGAAACCAGTGAGACTTGGCCTCTTGCACTTGCCCTACAATGTCACTCTAAAAATAAACAATCACATCACTGAAATCTTGAAGCTATTCAAAACAATGTGAATAAATAAGCAATACATTTGACAAAGTAATCTGAAAGCTAAAGGGTTTAGAGAACATGTGTGCTAAATATTAAAGTTTAATAATGAAATATTGTAAAAATGCAAATGAATGACATTTCCTTGAAATCAAATAGTATGCAATATGCTCACATGAAATACATGGCATCACTGGTGAGTTGCAGTAACAGGCCATGGCAGTAAACATGTTAAAGTCATTCCCAGGGCACTGTCTAACCCATGGTAGCATGGAAAAACAGATGTTAAAAATAGTGGTGGTAGTGCTGGTGATGATGATGATAACATGATCACCTCATTACCCAATCATGTTTTCATTGGAACACTGCTTTCTACAATGACTCATTATGTTTTTGCTGCCATCAAGAATGTTTTCTATTAGTGACTTGTCTGTAATATGAAAAGTTACGGTTCACTATACTGTCCATCATTGCATTCAGAACCAACAGCAGGCAGGCAGGCAGTGACTGTAAACCTTTACATATCGTTAAAGGAAAGTTATGTTTGCTTATTCTAATTAGTGTTAATTAAATGTAATGAACCTGAAAGTCTTGTACAATTAAGTTTTGCCAGTGCTATCCGCATGATACAACATTTGATTACTCAGTGTAAAAGTCACAATCAATGCAAAATACAAAATATTGAACTAAGATTCCAATCTCTCTCTTCTCCTCTCCACTTCTGTTTTATTGTTTCAAGAAGTTGTTCCTGGAGACTTTGGCTCCATTCACTTGTAATGCCCTCCACGTATTATGGCAAGAGATAAGGGGTGGGGGTGGGGGGGAAGGCGACCCTGTTTTTACTTTATGAGGCTTAGTAATTGTTGAAAAAGAAGACTTGAAGGGAAACAGACAATGTTGTCAGGAATGTCATACAAGCTAAACAAAGGCTCTAATCTTCACTGATGTGACATTGCTACTATAAATGACATTTTTTAAGCATTAATGTAAATTTGTACAAGCAAAATTGTATATGTACCATTACTGGTATCTATTTTAGAAATTTTAGAGGCAAGGAAAGCAAGATTGACCCCCTAGCAATGCAAGTTTTCCATTTGATTACTTGGTGCATTTCTCCTTGCATTCAAGTCAGTTTTAAACAGATTATATATTTCCAGAAGACTCTGAGGAATATTTCATTTTGTTTTTGTATTTGGTTTCCAAGATTCTTGAGGTGAACTTGTGTGTTGGAAGGAGATTTTGTTGTATCTTGGGGGTTCATTATACCAATATTAAACACACACACACACACACAGACTCATTTTCACTTCTTCATCATCATCATCATTTAACATGCACCTTCCATACTGGCATGGGTTGGACAGTTTGACAAGAACTGGCCAAGCAGGAGCCTGCACCAGACATGTGTCTCTGTTTTGGCAGGGTTTTTATGGCTGGATGCCCTTCCTAACACCAGCCAAGCAGCAGAGTGGACTTAGTGCTTTTTACATGGCACAAACACAGGCAAGGTCAGTTTTGGCAAGGTTTTTACAGCTGGATGCCCTTCCAAATGCCAATCCCTTTACAGTGTGGACTTCTTTATTATTATTTGTCGATTGGTTATTTAATCAACTAACTAATGAATTGCTAGGTGAATTGTTTAGTCAATCAGTTTGTCAAAATTCTTTTGTCACCGTTCACAACCTCCTTAATGTGTGCTTGTTATTGGCATATGGATCCTCCTGGGATACAACAAAATATATTACTATTATTTTCCCAAAATAGATATTGATTTTTAACTCTTGCACAAGGCCAACAGATGATTTGTTGTGTGGTATGACAGAAGTGATTTTATTGATCCCAGAAGAATGAAACACAAAATTAGCCCTGGCAGGATTTGAACTCAGAAAATGAAACTGTAACTAGATACCACAAATGATATAAAAATAAAAAATTTTATTTCTGAAGATGAGGTAAATTTTTCAATTACCTCTCTCTGTGGTATATTTCTAATGTCTTCTAGCAGAATTGGTAAGTGAAACTGAAAAAAAATATATAAATATATAAGTATCGGTCTATATGTGAATTTGTGTTTGCGGTGTACGTGATATATGTATGTGTATATATATATATATATATATATATATAAAATCATCATCATCATCATCGTTTAACATCTGCCTTCCATGCTGTGTATATGTATACTTATGTGTGTGTGTATTTATGTATGTATGACTACATGTTTATTGATGTATGTTGGCCACTACAAGTGTAAAAAATATAGTAGTACTATGTCTTACTTTGGTTTAACAAAAAAACATCTGACAATATATATACCAACAAATGATATTTTTCAAATGCCATAAATAAAAAGTCTTAGTAAATCTGTTATTTTTATAGTAAAATCTTATGACTCATTTTAAGCTCTTAATATCTTTTGTTTTTTTTTTCTTCCCCATTTCTTTCTTAACTAGCATCACCCAGCTGTACTGGCAATAAGTTTCAATGCAAGAATGGTCAGTGTATTGAAATGTCTTGGAAGTGTGATCGTCATCCTGATTGTTCAGATCACTCAGATGAAGAAAACTGCGAAAAAGGTATTAATTTTCATATCTTTCACTTCTCTTTTTCTCAGCTGTCCACCTGACATGGGTTACGTGTCAGTTGAGAATTAATTTCAGCAATCCAAAGAATATTTTGAAACAACAGTAAATTCTTCAGAAAGATTATGAGTTCAAATGCCAAATTCAAGCTAGAAACATTCTTGTCTGTCATATATTTCAATTACCTGTCTCTAGTATATTTCTGATGTCTTGCTAGCAGAATTGGTCAGTGAAGCTGATAACAAGCATAAGTTTCAGCTATATGTGGGTGTGTATTTATCTATGTTCTTGTGTGTGTGTGCGTGAGAAAACATGTTAATTGACATATATTGGCCACTGCAGCTGCAAAATATATAATAGTATTGTGTCTTACATTGGTTTAACAAAAAACATCCTACAATACCAGGATATGATGCTTTTCCAACATCACACAAAGAAAACAGTATATGAATCTCGAAACACATTTGGAAGAACAATCAAAGTGGGTCCCTTGATGTTGCATGTCCGATTTTGGATAGAGCCAGACAGTAATTGTTTGAAACAGTGCAGTATATGATTGACTGAAAACAAAAAAAAAAAACACGTTATAAACTACTCCAAACCAGTAATGAACAAAAAAATAGAGCTAATGTCAACTAGCAGGCACAACCTGAAATTTTTGCTATCGCATTTCCGTGTAGCAGACAGCACTAGTGACATTCACACACTTTGCAACACACTGCCTTGGTATCTCATTCCTTTCATGATGTCACCATTGTCAATTTGTCTGTTTGTCTTACTGTTAGTTAATTGTGTTTTAATATGTATATCTTATATTGTATATTGCATTAAATTGTGCAGGTGTTTGATTATATATTTTTGCCACTTTAGTCCCCATGCAGACTATTTTTATATCATTATATTATATTATATTCCTTACTTCACTGTATGGTCTCTGAAATATTGCATACTATCTCTAAGTGGGAGTATCTTATAATAATTCTGTTTGTTCCTTCGTTACTTAGCCCTTCCGTAATGCTGTCATGTGATTAGATAAAGGGGGAGGATGGTGGTGAGTGAAATGTGTAATTTTTTTTTTTAATTAAGTTTTTTTCCTTTAATTAAAGGAAAAGACAAAAAGCAAGAGAAAAAGAGGGAAAAAGAAAAAGGAGAGAAAGAGGGAAAGTGTTGTGTATTAAGTCTATAAAATTGTACATAAAGTATATAAAATGCATTAAGTAATCATTGTATTCCAATTTCCTTCACTTTTCAATGAGTAACAGATGAGCAGCTATTTTTTCATACAGACACAACACAGGCTACACTTTCAGGCTTTTGGGATAAATTTTTCAGAAATAACCCAATAAATTTACCATTAATTCTGTGAAATATTCGTGGGTCCCGCTAGTACTTACTATTGTGTATTATTGCAGAGACGGAGGCGTATAGGGGAAGTTCTAACTCCACATATCTTTCTATTGAAGCTGTATCTGTCTTTCCACCTACAGATGGATTTGGTAACGTGTCAGAGTGTTAGATTCTGTCACTAGGTAAACAGGATTACTATTCCAATGTTCTTCACTGAGCTGTCAATTTTCTCCACGGTGTATTGGCAGAGCATGGCACCTGTCTCTTTTCATTGTTCCCACAATAAAAATAGACCCTTCTCTCACCTATACTGCAGTGTAATAATATAAACCAATGTTTTTAGTCTTTTACTCATTTCTGGTCAGTAGATTGTGGCTTGAAGGTTTTGTTTTGTTGTTGTTGATAATGAAATTGACTGCAGTACTTATTTAAAATCTGGTACTTACTATATTGATCTGTTTTGTCGAACTGCTAAGTCAGGGAGATGTAAACATGTCTGCACATGTTGTCGAGCAGTGAAACACAAACGTGCACACTTGCAGACTCACCCACACATACAATGAATTTCCACACCATTTCTGTATACCAAATTCACTCAATTCAGACATTTGACCAAAGTGCCATGTGGCAGGGCTGAATTCACAACCAGTCAGTTGTGAAGTGAACTTCATAATCACACAGCCATGTCTCCTACACACACACACACACATAAATGGAACTTCATCAGTTATGACAAGTGTTCCAATTGACCTGACCAACGAAACAGCTTGCTCATGAAATTAATGTGCAAGTGGTTGAGTACTCCACAGACATGCGTACCCTTTACATAGATCTCAGGAAGATTCAGCATGACACAGTATGTGACAAGGTTGACCCTGTGAATTACAGGTACAACTCCTTTTTGCCAGCTGAATGCACTGGAGCAACATGAAATAAAGTACTTGCTCAGGAGACACAACATGCCATTGGGTATTGAACTCAAGACCTTATGATCATGAGCTGAATGCCCTAAACACTAAACCTTATTTATACACCCTTCCCCCCCACCTTTTGCCTTTCTACCTTTCATTACTCATTTTCTCTCCCTTTATAGTAGTATGTGAGCATTCCATTTTCTTCTTTCACCCATCCTCTTTTTGCTCAACCACTTACTTGATCTGCCATGGTCTCTTTGGCTCCTGCCTGTGCCTTTACTTCAGGCCCTGGTTTATCTTAGTTTACCTTTCTTTCCATCTTATCTTTCTATCTCACTACTTTCCTTCTGAAGTCCTATAGGACTACTTCCTTCTCTATTAACATTACTGTTGTGCATGTCTTGTCTTGTTGTTATTGTTGTTGTTGGCACTCCGTCGCTTACGACGTCGAGGGTTCCAGTTGATCCGATCAACGGAACAGCCTGCTCGTGAAATTAATGTGCAAGTGCCTAAGCACTCCACAGACACGTGTACCCTTAACGTAGTTCTCGGGGATATTCAGTGTGACACAGTGTGACAAGACTGACTCTTTGAATTACAGGCACAACAGAAACAGGAAGAAAGAGTGAGAGAAAGTTGTGAAAGAGTACAGCAGGTTTCGCCACCATCCCCTGCCGGAGCCTCGTGGAGCTTTAGGTGTTTTCACTCAATAAACACTCACAACGCCTGGTCTGGGAATCGAAACCGCGAGTCCGCTGCCCTAACCACTGGGCCATTGTGCCTCCACACATGTCCTGTCTTAATGTTGTCTTATCTACTTGTCTCATTCTACTCTTTATGTCCACTCTCTTATCCCAGCAGCATTTTGTTGTTGATGTCACCAAAATGATCAATGTTATTAATAATAGCAGGAAACTTTGACAATTTTTTGGTCAGTAACTAATGAAGGATGAGCATGTCCATGTCTTTGTTTTCTCATGTATTTCACATGTTCCCTTGCCATCTTTCTGTGCAATTTTTTACTCATATAGTAGTTAGGAGTTTTATTGAAGAGATTTTCCCCACATGGTGAGTTGGAGTAAAAAAATATATATAACAAAAGAAGGAAAATGCACACAATTTTTTATAAGATAGAATATTTATATAGTCTGCCAGTTTTGCTAATCATGTCTGAGAAATTGGTGAAAATATCTTAAGGACTTTTTAGTCCATGTTGGTTGTATGAGAATTATTCTCCTGACAGTTTAGGACAACATCTATTTAAATTAATTATGTATCTTAATTATGTAATCATTGTAAACAATGATGTTTATTGCCAATGGAACAGCTGTTGAGCATAATTAAATTATGAATTGTATGTGAAATTTATGCTTTTCTGCTTTTTATTCTAAACATGTTGTTCTAAACGATCTTTATTAACCAGCTCTGTATATACATGCAAGTTTGTTCCACCTGGATTTACTGCATTGTAATAAAGTACTGGAGTTTAATAACATATTATTAATTGAGCTCTTAATTACCAGAGATATATATTTTTTGATGCTCATACATCAATCCCCCCCTCTCTTTCTCTCTCTCTTGTACGTCTGTATATATATATATATATATATATATATATATATATATGACATATACATACAAACATACTAAGCTAGGTAGACTGACAGTCTAATATACTAGATCAGATTTGCAAGTTTAATACACAAATTACTAGCATTAATATAGATAACACAGACTAGTAATGGCAATATGTGGATCCTATGAAGGAAATAAATTGCAATAAAACCAAAATAATGACCAATGTCCACATATCCACACCATCTTATCTGCTAACACTATAAATTAAATCTAGTGCAATTGACAGCACAATAGAAAATAATGTATTAACAAAAATTCACACACATGCATATGCACAGATGGATGCTGATTACCATACAGACATATCAGCTTGGTAGCTACACTCTCACACACACACATGTACATCATAGATATATGTATGCCTATTTACATTTATAGAATCAGCATCATCACCAAGAGCAACAGCCAATATATAAAAGACCAAACACTAAGAGATCAAAACTGTCAGTGAAAGAAAACTAATTAAGAAGGCTACAGACGTGTATGAATTTGATAAATCTGTCAGTTGATGAGGAAGTGAGCTATAACCAGTGTGTATGTTGTTATTGGCAGAACAATCTCTGCAAAATGACTTGCCCCAGACACAACGCCATAAGTAATATAAACATCCTAAATTCAGTGGCGGCATTAATGAAGATGTTACATGTTAATTTAATGTGGTAAACTTATCTTTATTAATGTATATCAAATTATACATGGATATATACAAGATTTACACAGATATAAGAGTTTGAACTTGTGATCTGCCCGCGAACCTCTTTCTTAGGAAATTTCTGCCTGCCACTCTAAAAAGTTTCCCCACCCTTGCTTTATACATTGTTTTAAGCAAGTTTGGAGAGGGTTTATACAAGGTGTTGACAAACTTTCTCATCCATTTTACTACTTCATCATATCCAGGGCATACCTTTTGTGAAGAATAGACCGTATTTACTTGTATATAGTTCATGAAGGCACATGGCTTAATGGTCAAGGTATTTGGTTCACAGACTTACAGTCATGAGTTCAATTCCTAGTGATGCATTTTACCCTTGGGCTAGTTATTTTATTCCATATTGCTCCAGTTCAGTCTGCTGGGAAAAATGAGTAGTACCTGTAATTCAAAGGGTCAGCCTTGTCACATTCTGTGTCATGCGGAATCTCCGTGAGAACTACATTTAGGATGTGCATATCTATAAAGTGCTCAGCCACTTGCACATTAATTTCATGCACAGCCTGTTCTGTTGATTGAATCACCTGGGACCCTCATCGTCATAACTGACGGAGTGTCACTTGTGTAGAAGTCCCAGCTTTTTCTTTCTTTTTTTATCAACTGTAAAAAACTGGGGTGTGGTTCATGCATGAAGCAATGTTAAAACCATGTTGGAAAATTTTGTGTATTAAGATTAACACTAAAATAAAGTAGGGGAAGCTTAAATATGAGTAAATACGATAGTTTAAGTTGTTGAATACCCTAGATCTGACTTTAGACGTGTATCACAACAACAGAATTGAGATCCTGAAACCAAGGAGGCATTTATAAAGCATTAGTGTGGATGTAAGTGCTGGTGCCATGTAAAAAGCACCCAGTATACTCTGTGGAGTGGTTGGCATTAGGAAGGGCATCCAACCATAGAAACCAAGCCAAAACAGACTATGGAATGTGGTGCAGCTCCTGGCCTTGCCAGTTCCTGTCAAGCCATTCAACCTATGCCACGCATGGAAAAAGGACGTTAAATAATGATGATGATGACAACGACGACGTCGACGAAAGAGCCTGCCTGAGATCGCCCCTGATTCTCTGTTGGAATCTTCCTGTTTTAAAGTGCCTTAAATTAAAAACCTTCCATCAAAATTTCCTGTTAATTTGTGTTCCAAACACGAATTTAATAATGACAAAGTTATCTTTCTAAATTGTTCATTAATTTTAAAATTAATTGAGATAAAGGCTGGGTATTTTCTACAGAAATATGGTAACAAAAAAGTTCAAAGATTTCCCTCTCACAGCAGTCAACTTGGCCTCTTATCCTCCTAGGTTCGGTTGAATAAAGTACCAGTGAAGTACTGAAATGAATATAATCGACTCTTCTCTCACTCAAATATCAGGCCTTGTGTCTTAGTATAACATCTGTTTCATTTAATATTACGTTACATTTTTAATGAAATTAGTTTAGCTTTTTCTAACAAGTAACTCAATTATAGTACAGTTTCACAGTGGCCCCTTACCTATGTATCAAGTTCAGAATCCTACCCGAAATTTGTTTCCGGTTACAAACATTTTCTAAAATCAAATACATACAACGATAAGCGAATGGAAACAGCAAAAGGCTTTCCACACACTTTCGAGACTACACGAGTTGAGGGCAATTGGTTGTTATTACTACAAATTCCCAATCTTTTCACAAATTTGTCCCCTTTGAGAACTCCTGGTCTACAGTTACTTGACCTCTCATAAACTGCGGCCTTAATTTCTCTCAAAACATACCTTACTGTTTTAGAAAAAATTGGGGCATAACTACAGGGTTTTTATATGCATAGAAAATTTCATTAAAAAATATTCATTTTTCTGAAAGTTATGACCTCCCAAAGTCTGGGGGGTAAAACCCTGTAGTTATGCCTAGATTTGTAATGAAGTAATACGCTGCTTCTGTTCTCTTCTACTTCTCTACTAGAAACGTTTACTTTGGAATTTACTTCTGAGAAAAAGCTTAAAGCTTATGGCATATATATATGAATGTATCACCTCTCTCGTATCTGGCCTGGGGTTAAAAAACTGTAATAAAAACAATAACGGGGGGAAAAAGAGAGCACGTGTGATACACGTACAAACATGCGTGTATGTAAACAAGAGGTACACACACAAACACATGCAATATACTCTCGCTCCAAATGGCAAGGGACGCAACTCCACCGAGACTATTGTTTCTAGTTTGTACACATTTGTGCGTGCGTGTTTGGAGTGTGAGAGTGTTTGTGTGTGTGTGTGCGCGTGCGTGCGTGCGCTAATGTCTGTTCTGATCAGTCAGGGCTTAAATACCTAGGCATTCCCTAGTGGCATCAATGCTACTTGGTATTACAGAAACACTGATAAAACTGGAATGTGTTGAAATCATTTGTAAATGTTTTTTTGACAGTTGCTAAAAAGGAATTTCTCCCAGCCTCCTGTGTGTGTGTGTGTGTGTGTATCTCTGTGTAGAGAAGGAGTTGTTGACTAAAACTACTGAAGTTAATTGTGTGTAACCCCACCCGATGCCTCAACTATTTAAGTTTATATTTTCTAATCCAAACTATTCTACTTTATTTGTGAATTTATTTATTATAGTTTTGTGAAATAAATTTGAATCTTTTGGCAGGTATTGAGAAATGCAGCAAGAATTCCTTCCAATGTACATCAGGAAAATGTATTGGTGCCAATAAACTTTGCAATGGACTCTCCGAATGTAAAGATGGCTCTGATGAAATGCATTGTAGTATGTATATATTTCTTTTTTTGTTTATTGAAACTTGTTTCTGTTATCTTTTATCTTGTTTCAGTCATTTGACTGCTGCCATGCTGTGGCACCACCTTGAAGGGTTTTAATTGAACAAATCGATCCCAGGACTTACTTTTTTAAGCCTAGTGCTTATTCTATTGGTCTCTTTTTGCCAAACCACCAGGTTATAGGGACATAAACACACCAACACCGGTTGACAAGCAGTGGCGGGGGACATACACAAAGATACACACATATATATATCATGGGTTTCTTTCAGTTTCCATCTACCAAATCCACTCAAAGTTTTGGTCAACCCGAGACTACAGTAGAAGACACTTGCCCAAGGTACCATGCAGTGGGACTGAACCCAAAACTATGTGATTGGGAAGCAAGCTTCTTACCACACAGCCATGCCTGTGCTTATATATATATATATTTTATACAGAAACCTGTCATTACAGTTTTGATGTTCTTGGACTGACCGTAAAATTAATCTGCTCTTCTGTTCCCCGTTTAACATTACCATCTGGCTCTTGCGTGCTTTTTGGTGAGTTTTTTTTCATTCATTCTGTAACAAGCATCTGGTCCAGATCTCCCAAAAGATAACTCATGATCTGTAATTGCTTTACCTCTTCCAACTCTCAAAAACACTGAGAGGTTTTGCAAAAGATCTTAAAAACTGCCTTTACTCTGCTGCCTAATCCATAAATATCCTTTTATTTT
>NC_068986.1:40592965-40610785 GCF_001194135.2 Octopus bimaculoides
TTCTCTCACTCTTACTTCCTGTTTCTGTTGTGCCTGTAATTCAAAGGGTCTGCGTTGTCACATTGTGTCACGCTGAATATCCCCGAGAACTACGTTAAGGGTACACGTGTCTGTGGAGTGTTCAGCCACTTGCATGTTAATTTCACGAGCAGGCTGTTCGATTGATCGGATCAACTGGAACCCTCGACATCGTAAGCAACGGAGTGCCAACAACAAACATTTGCTTTAGTCATTAGACTGCCACTGTGCTGAAGCACCATCTCGAAGGGTTTTAGTTAAACAAATCGGTCCGGTGCTTGTTTTTTAAAGTCTGGTACTTATTCTATCAGTCTATTTTGTTGAACTGCTAAGCTATGGGTACATTAATAAAGAAACACCAGGTGTCAAGTGGTGGTTGAAAGACAAAGACACACTGAATGAATCACCCCCAGTACTTATATAAATTCATTTCTTAAGCCTGGCACTTATTCTATCAGTTCATTTTGCCAAACCACTAAGTTACAGGGACATAAACACAACAACACTGGGTGTCAAGCAATGGTGGGGGACAAAGTCAGACAAGAAGACACACACACACACACGCACGCATGCACACACACACATATATGGAACAGGCTTCTTCCAGTTTACACCTACCAAATCTGCTCACAAGGCTTCGCTTGGCCTGAGGTTATAGTTGAAGACACTTGCCCAAGGTGCCATGCAGTGGGACTGAACCCAAAACTATGTGGTTGGGAAGCAAGCTTCTTACCACACAACCACACCCTGCACCTATCTTAAAAAAGTTTATTTACTTCCATTTTCTTTCAGTTACGATATGAATGGGTGTGATGACATTAGGAATTTACATTAACACAACATAAACACATGTGTACTTATATAACTGTGTGGGCATATGAGTCTGTAAATGTTTACATTTTGCACCTTTCCCAAACATTCCTGAGCTATAAGCTTCTCAACCACATATGTGCCTATATGTGTGCGTTTGTGTGTATTTATCATCATCATCATCATCATTGTTGTTTAATGTTCATTTTCCATGCTGTTATGGGTTGGACAGTTTGACTGGAGCTGGAGAGCTGCCCAGGCTCTAATTGCCTGTTTTAACATGGTTTCTTCTGTTGAATGTCCTTCTTAATGCCAACCACTTTACAGAGTGTAGTGGGTGACTTTTACATGTCACCGGCATGGGTGCATTGATGTGACACTAACACAAGTGCATTTTATGTGGCACCGGCACCTGCAAGGTAAAGACCTTTCAGCTGAGAGAGAAAGTGGAGGCATGACCATAAAGGACATATATATATATATATATATGTATGTATGTATATTTTAACAAAGTAAACAACAGTACACTGCATGGATAAATCACAGGTAGGATAGAAAGAATACAACAAACAGAAATCCAACAAAGCACAGCATGTGGAAAAATAGGCAATAACAGAACAAAAACAAGATACACAGATCATTCACAGTCAATTTCCTCTTCAGTCAGTGTCCACAAAGTCCTTGCAGTGTTGTACCTTTTTTATCACTGAGACCACTCGAATCCAGCAAGTGCCAGAGACTTGAGCTAAAAGCATGAAGGAAGCCTCTGGGAAAAGCAAATGAATGTATGCAAGAACGAAAACAGAAATGGAAACAAAAACCAGAAAGCTAGAATTATACACATACAACAGATGAATACCTTTCAGCTATACAAATACAAATAAATAAATAAATAACAGAAAGGATCTTTTGACTATTGGACGAATGTAATGTTATGAAATAATAGTGCATGTGCAACAGAAAAAGAATGAGACATACACAATGGACAAACGCCTTTCAGCTACTGTTGTGGCAACTACCACTACTAATCCTGTCTACAATCTCTTCGTCTCTCTGGCTAGATCCTAATATTTCTCAACTTTTTTCAATGTCTTCTTCTCATTATTATTATTAGTTTGGCAGAATCATTAGCATGTCAGGCAAAATACTTAACAGCATTTCATCCATCTTTATGTTCTGAGTTCAAATTCCACCAAGGTCAACTTTACCTTTCATCCTTTCGGAGTTGATGAAATAAGTACCAGTTAAACACTGGGGATCGATATAATTGACTCACCACCTCTCCCGAACTTGCTGGCCTTGTGCCAAAATTTGAAACCATTATTATTATCATTATTAAGGTGGTGAGTTGGTAGAATCATTAGCATGCTAGACGAAATGCTTAGTGGCATTTGTCCTTCACTCTGAGTTCGAATCTGTCTTTCATTCTGAGTTCAAATTCTGCCAAAGTTTACTTTGTCTTTCATCCTTCTGGGGTTGATAAAATAAGTATTTGTTGAGCACTGGGGTAAAAATCAAGGGGGTGTGGCTTATATGTACATATAATTTTTTTTTTTCCTCTGCAAATAAAAATTATTTACATCTATATTTACAGATTTACCTCCTAGCTGCCGTGAAAATAAAGGAGGTTGTAGTCACTTGTGTCTACAAACATCAAGAGGAGCTCGTTGTAGCTGCAACTTTGGTTATATATTACAGAGAGATGGTAAAACATGTGAAGGTACATAAAAGAATTCAGATCTACCTTTCCAGTGCTACGCAAGCACAATTTTTTCTATTCATTTGTTTTTTTCTCTGTTTATTTATTTCTTTTAGTGTGAAATTTATAAATAATTTAATACTAATGAAATTAGCAAATAATTTATTTTAATTCTAAATACCTATATATCTGATTTTAGTAACACTGAACATTTATTTCTTTAAGGATTTTGTTGAATTTTAAGGATTTTTGTTGAATTTCTTATTTTCAAATTTTGTAGGGTTTGATCTATGTTTTAAGATTGGTTCCCTATACTCACTCACTCTCACACACATACACACATATGTATATAAGCAAACTTTGGAAGCACCGAATGTGTTGGTATTTACAGACAAGAAAGTAAGTTTTGAACACAGTATAGTTGTGAAAATATTAGAGAAAGATTGAATATTTACCTCTAGAAGATGGAAAAAGTTGCCTGTAGGCGACTACAGGGAGCCCCATAGATACCTGCTGGCAACTTTTCTCTATCTTCTAAGAGTGAATACCCAATCTTTCTTTGCTATTTTCACAGCTACACTATGTTTAAAATTTACTTTCTTATCTGTTATATATATCCTAATGTAATCCTTGTTGTTCTTTGTACACTCTGATGATTTTCCATAAAAGGTATTTGAAATGCAAAATTATATATTTATATATGTTTTGCAATTCTAATTTTGTTTGTGAAATGAAACAATTGTAGGTGAATATGTTGATTAATTAATAAATTAATTTGTATCCATTAGATCTCTCTGTTTTCTAACTCGATAATAATGTTTGATATTTTACGATATTTTATATAATATATTCATTGAAGAAATATCTCTTCAAAATATAATATATTAAACCAGTGTATCTTGGATAGATATCCCTATAAGGGGTTTAAATATCCTCATTGTGACTATATATATATGTGTGTGTGTATATATATATATATATACATGTATATGTATCTGTGATATATATGTATATGTGTATCTTTAATATATGTATGTGTGTGTATCTGTAATATATATGTGTGTGTATCTAATATGTGTGTGTGTGTATCTGTAATATATGTATATATGTGTGTATATATATATATATATATATATATATATATATATATATATATATATATATATATATATATATACATACGTATATGTGTATATGTAATTTATATATAAAGCACAATTTATTCATGATCAGAGGTGTTCACAAACCAAGGTACTATTGTATTAAATGAATATGAGAAAGAAGGAGATAAAGTAAAATTTATTCATGATCAAAGTTGTTCAAAAGCCGAGGTTCTACTGTATATATGCACACACACACACACACACACTTATATAAGGCGTGTGAGCTGGCAGAAACATTAGCACGCCGGGCGAAATGCTTAGCAGTATTTCGTCTGCTGCTACGTTGTGAGTTCAAATTCCGCCGAGATCGACTTTGCCTTTCATCCTTTCAGGGTCGATTAAATAAGTACCAGTTACACACTGGGGTCGGTATAATCGACTTAATCCGTTTGTCTGTCCTTGTTTGTCCCCTCTGTGTGTAGCCCCTTGTGGGTAGTAAAGAAATAACACACTTATATATGTACGTGTATCTGTATATATATATATGTGTACATACATACATATAAATGAGGCATTTACATGTAGTAACACCCTTAATATTATATATATATATATATATATATATATATGAATACATACAATAGTTATGAATCAGTATGTTTTGACAATGAACACTGTTTTTGATTTCTGTTTGGAACTATTTCGCTTCAGTTTTACTACTAATTAATGCCTTTGGGAAAAGCATAAATCTCTAAAAAAAAACAAAAAAAACATTTGGCCTTTTATAGTTTAGAGGGGGGAAAAACTTCCAGGGAATCTTTTCCAAATTTAAGAATCTTTTGACCCTACATCCAATATTTCCATCATGCTTTCCTGACTCAGTAGATTATGGGATATTACTCAACTTAACCATTTATTATATTTTCTGTTCAAATAAACTGCCTTTGTTTTAATTAATTTTGAAAATGAAGAATTTATTAGAATAATTTTGTCTTTATTAAGTTGGGGTTTGCATCGTAAATTATCATGGAATTTTGATGGAAGGTAACAAAGAAGTTAGTTTATATTAAATATTCTATAATAATTATATTTGTTGTCTACTATATTTGTAAATCTATTGGTGTTTGAAGTTCATAATTTATTACAGTGTGCCATCTGCTCACACACTTTATAACTTCTTGTATAAACTGCTGATGAGGTAGCAACTAAAATATTGGATAATTGTGTTGTCTAGTGATTATATTACTAAAATGACCAAATTTTATTGGATCAGGACCACTGCCATCATCATCATCATCATCATCATCACTTCCATTATCATCATCATAATTGTTGTTATCATCATTATTCTCATGATTGCTGTCAAGATAAGATAACCATCATCATCGTCTCTGTTATCATCATCATCTCTGTTGTCATCATCATCAACATCATCATCATCATATCCATCCTCCACCACCACCATCACACCACAAATTCTGGTAAGATTTGGACAGTGCTAAGCCTGACTTAACATTTTATTCCACTGTGGTTTATAGACTACCTAATGGCTGCTGGTTGGTAACTAAATTACTTTTGATTTGTTCAGTTTGTGTCTTTACTTCCAGTAGTGATTTACTAGCCCATATAAATCACTAATGGAAGATAGGAGATTTGTTTAATTACCAATAACTAGGCTTATTCAGCAGTCAGAAGACATTGCAAATATCTTTAATTTCACCATCATTCACCGACACATACAAATATTACCAGAATTTGCAATTTCTTTATTAATTGGAGCCTAATTTAGTATACGAATTAGGTTTCATTTGTGAAGTAAAGGAAAAAAAAAGGTATATTTTTTAATTGTTTATCCTCAGTTTTAACAGGAATTCTGTTGAAGGCTATAGGGTATTTGAGGTTAAACAAGAAAAAAATATTTATCGTTACTAAATTCAAATCACGACAAACGTAAATAAACAAACAAAGTTTGCTTTTAGAAGCATTGAGATGTCTTTTTAAGAAAGTTAAAGAAGTGATTTTAAATTCTCAATCGCAGAATAATGCTAATAATATAGCCTGAACAGGATAAACTACCCCTATTTTGCAGAGAAAAGTGTAGGTGGCTAGCTGTGGACTATTAATTCGATACTTGATTAATGAATAGAATGTTTGTGGAATGAAATGGCTATAAAGTAAACTTTCAACATATTACATTTTAACCCTTTGGCATTTAAACCAATTAAATCCAGCTCAAAGTATTCTACCTGCTTCACATGCAAACTGACTAGGTCCAGCTTCTCACACCTACCCTACAATGTCATTCTAAAAATAAGCAAGCACATCACTAAAATTTGAAAGCTGCAAGATCATGCATGGTTAATTCAAAACAACATGAATCAATAAGCATTACATTTGACAAAATAATTTGAAAGCTAGAGTTAAGCTTCAGAAGATTAACTCCTTCTTAAGATATCCTTTAATATTTCTACTTTAACTTCATACTTTATCCCTGAACTGATGTATATGTTTTTTGCTTTGTTTTTCATTTAGTTATTTATTTCATTTTTATTTATATATATATATATTTTTTTTTTTAAGATTTCAATGAATGTGAAATGGTTGGCGCTTGCAGTCAGATTTGCACAAATATTCCTGGTTCTTATAAATGCAGTTGCGCTGCTGGTTACATTTTGAAACCTGATGGAAGAGGTTGTAAAGCAACAGGTAAACAATTAAATAATGCATCAAGTCAGAAACCATAGTTATTTCTGATTTTATCAATGTCCAGTGATCAGTGTCCAAAATCACATACAAATAGAATTGTCTAATTAAAAAGTTCATCACATAACCACATAGTTCCAGCTTCAATTTTACAGTACAGAATCTTGCATAGACTCAAGGTTAGCAAGGCCTTAGGGTAAAATTTGTTATGTAGAAATGAGAAATTGCACAGAAATCTTTGTGTGTATGCATATGTGTTTACCAGTGTTAATTGATGTAACTACTTCATTGTACTTAAATGTAAAAAATTGTTATAAATTTGGATGAAATTTAACCATGTAAGAGAGTTCAGTGAAAGTACTCTGAAGGTGGAGCATGGCTATTGATTGCTGTTGTTTGGATGTTGGCAATTTGTCATGGCTAGCTAGACATTGAACCTGTTTTGGTGGATGTACTTTTCAGCATTGAAGGAAAAAGGCTCAGATACACATGCATGCACATGCAGAAATATACATATATTGATGGAGATAGATAGATAGATAGATAGATAGATGGATAGATAGAGACATTGCAATTCATTAATTGAACATGATCAATGTAAACACTTTCCCTCTCCTCATACACATAAAGAGAAATACGCTCATACACAAAATGTGAGAGAGGTGGGGGAGGAAAGAACAAGAGAAATATTTAAACGTCTGATGTCAAATAAGTCATCATCAAATCAGCAGCACCAGAATGGCTGTACCAAAACATCACTTGCCCTTTGTAGGTGGTGTTTCAGCTTGGCTGCAATCCAATGACTGAAACCAGTAAAAGACTAACTTTCTGTTGAAATTTTCCATTTCCTATTCATTATTGTTACTTTCTCAGTTGTGCTGCTTATTATTTTTTTTTAACATGGTTAGCATGCCAAGGAAAATGCTTAGCAGCATTTCATCTGTTTTTATTTCTAAGTTCAAATTCTGCCGATGTCGACTCTGCCTTTCATCCTTTCTGGATCGATAAAATAAACACCAGTACAATACTGGGGTCGATTTAATCAATTTATCCCAACCCCAAAATTGCTGGCCTTGTGCCAAAATTTTCAATCAATATTAACACATCTGTTAATGATATATGGACTGTTGCAGTAGGGCCGATAAGTATATCATACACACAAAACAGAAGGTTTTAAGTTTTATATTCATTTCTACTACAAACAAATATTGTGCTGTTCTTGTGGTGGAAATCTTAAGAGTGAAGGACAAAATACCTTGCAGTATTTCTTTTGGTTCTTTGAGGTCAAATTCCACTGAAGTCAACTTTGCCTTTCATCCTCTTGGGGTCAATTAAATGCCAGTTTCCAGGATGATGGATAGTTTGTGGATTAGATGAGATACTTCACAGTATTTCTTATTACTCTTTACATTCCCAGTTTGTGGGTATTAGACCTAACTATTGCCTAACCGTCTCATCCTATTGTACTTTTTATCAGAGTTTAGTGTGTTGCAAGCATTTAGATATTGTCTAAATGATTGCAACACATATAAAGGGGCATTGATACTGCCTGTCCTGTGCTGATTACAAAGGTAAAAAAGAAGAGATGCTTAACTTTCAAATGGCCCCATTATTTATAGGTTCTGTGGTTTTTATGATCAATGCTGATTAATGAGAATGTCAAGCTTAATGTCCTGAGTTCAACTCTTCACGACACTATAGCTTGGAAAGGAATAAAGACCTCAGTATTTCTTCTTCCTATTTCATGCCTGGTAGCATGTAAGTCTTCCTCTCTCTCCCCACCCCCTCTCTGCCTCCCTCTCTCTTTCTCCTTCCTTCCTCCCCCTCTCTCTTTCTTTTGCTACTCTGTCAATTGCCATGGTTTGCAACTGGTTCCACATTCCCAATCCATTTCCCTGCTTCTCTTTTTCAACAGTTCTTTCCTAGGTGTTCATGGGTTTTCTGCACTCTCTCCTTCATTCAGAAGCCCATTGTCATAACTGTCATGCATTTGTTGTTAGGGTCTTTCCTCAGGAACTTCAGTATTCAGTCAGCCCTCATTAATCCATAAAGAGCATAGGGCTGGTTTCACAGTTTCTCTGATACATATATCCCTCCTTGGACAGGATACCATTTACTTGCAGAATTACTCATTTTTTCCATCTGAGTGACCTGGCATAATGTGAAATGCAGTGTTTTGCTCAAGGACACAACACAGGAATCAAAACTACAATCTTATGATCATGAGTACAATTCCCTAACCACTAAACCATGTGCCTCTACAACTTCAGTATTTATTTGGTCTGAAACTTTATCATTTAAACTGACCATATCCTGCCCAAATATTCTGCTAGTTTTATGTTGGAACTGGCCATATCCAGCCTCTCACACCTATCCTATAATATCATTCTAAAAATAACCACATCATTGAAATCTAAAAGCTACGAGATAATGCATGGGTAATTCAAAACAATGCAAATAAATAAGCATTACATTGGACAGAGTGGAGGTGCAATGGCCCAGTGGTTAGGGCAGCAGACTCGCGGTCATAGGATCGCGGTTTCGATTCCCAGATCGGGCGTTGTGAGTGTTTATTGAGCGAAAACACCTAACGCTCCACGAGGCTCCGGCAGCGGATGGTGGCGAACCCTGCTGTATTATTTCACCACAACTTTCTCTCACTCTTACTTCCTGTTTCTGTTGTGCCTGTAATTCAAAGGGTCAGCCTTGTCACGCTGAATCTCTCCGAGAACTACGTTAAGGGTACACGTGTCTGTGGAGTGCTCAGCCATTTGCACGTTAATTTCACGAGCAGGCTGTTCCGTTGATCGGATCAACTGGAACCCTCGACGTCGTAAGCGACAGAGTACCAACACATTGGACAGAATGATGTGAATGCTAAAGGGCTAAATTACATATCATGCATGAAATCTTAGATCATAGTACCCTCATGATTCATTAGCTTATCACAGCATGGGCAACCTTCTACAAGAAGTGGGTTGCATGAAACATGGCTTATCATCAGATGAACTCACTGCTAAAAAAGAAATTGAAGGTTTTTTTTTTTTTTATTTGCCATGACATTCAGAACATCTCATGGGCTGCAGTATACCCATGACTGGTTTATTGATTTCACATCATCTTTATATTCAAAAGTAAAGTGTGATATTAAAAATGACATATCCTTACATCCTGCCTAGCTAGCATGTCATCGTTTATTATGGTAGTGTTCTGTTCAGTAAATGATACTGGAATGAATATTAACTGCTGCCTTTGACTATAAAAATTCAATATCTCATAAAAGAAGAAAAATAAAGCCCAATGAGGAAGACATTATGTACTTTGACTGTAAAAATTCAACATCTCATAAAAGAAAATAAAACTGAATGAGGAAGACATTATGTACTTGCTTGATTTTCTAGAAATAGTAGTTAAATGGAATGACATAGTCTTGGATACCCCTAAGAAGAGACAGAATAATCATGCTTGGAATGAATAATTTAATCATAGGTTTCTTTGTTCAGGGATGACCTGGGGGTAAACAACAACATAGGGGAAACAAAGCAAAGCAAACCAATATTGAATAATGATAAAGGTGGATTCTTTCAGAATATGACCCTCTACTCCATTTCCACATCAAATGAAATTGTGTACATGGTTGATGTTAGTCATATGACTGAAGAATAACTTTGGTATTTTTCTACTGTAGGTGGAGAAGTGAGTTTGATATTTGCTAATCGAATTGACATCCGGAAAGGAAATCCTGACAAAGCCGAATTTACATACATTCTAAATAACCTGGACAATGCTATAGCCATTGACTTCCACTATGATATGGGGTTGCTCTTTTGGTCAGACGTCACACTTGATGTCATTAAACGAGCTTACATGAATGGCTCTGATATCCAAGATATTGTCCAATATGGTCTAAAGAATACAGGCAAGTCTTAAACTTTTTAATTTTATTTATATTTATTTATTGTTACCATAATAAAATATTTTCCTTCTTTCACCCTTATCATTGTTTTTGTTCTTCTCCTTTTCATTATTAGTAGTATTTTAATGTACCGTAGGGTGTTGAGGTAAATTGTGCACTATATATAACATATGGAACGAAAACCCAAATCTTGCTGTAAATATTGTCAGAATGAGACAACTGGGAGTGGATGTTTTGATGTTAGCAATTTGGTATGGCTGACTGGACATTGAACCTATCTAAGCAACAGTAGTTCTAGGCCCTGGGGGCAGACAAACACACACACATAGAAATATACACATATAGACAGAGAGAGTAAGAGGGAATGAAGGGGAGAGAGAGAGTAAGAGTATGATTTATTAATTGAACATGCTTAACAGAAACACTTTCCCTCTCCTCATAGAGAAAAATGTGCTTACACACATAAAGAGAGAGGGAGGGAGAGAAAGAGAGATTTGGAGAAATCAGTATCATTTAATACATCATAATGTTCCTCCTCACTTTCTCTCTCTCTCACTCTCACTTTTCTGCTCACAACACCAAAATTTTAATTACTGTCAGTCCTACTTTGGTTTAAGATGTACAGAAAATCCGTTGGAGAAGAAAATTTTTTTTCTGTTTTGTCAAAATTTCACCAACCATCATATGATACATAAAGTGAAGCAGAAAGATCAACAGTTTAGCAGTCAAATAATTTAGTAGTTATAATTACAAACTAGCTATCAACTATGATAAAAACAAAACTTTCATGGCACCAAAAGAACCCATCGACAAATATATGATGTCAATAAGCATTGCATTGAATCAGCTATGCCAAATAGACAGGCCAAATTTCACACCCAAATATTATTTGGGCTTAAAACGCTAAATTAGTAAAGAAACACAGGTCTGCGAAGCTTACATCATGCAATTTAAGGCTCAGTCCTTCTGTGTGGTACCTTGACAAAGTATTTTTTTTACCAAAGCCTTCAGTGGTAGACCAAATCCTTCTGAGGGAAATTGGGTAAGCAGAAACTGTACTGAAGTAAGTCAGTTGGTCTATATTTCTATTGAAATACACTATCTTCATTTCAATTAATTTTTAAAATAATGAAGATTTTAGTAAAATAACTTTGTTGGAGATTAGAACATAATTTAGCACAAAATTTTGATCAAAATTTTTAATTTAAATAATTTTAAAATATAGATGCAGAGATCTATCTCTCTTGTCATTACTGCTCTGATATTTTTGACTATTCACTTTAATTTTCTGACTTGTATAAGTAAATAATTGATTTTTTTTTTTACTTGAAAATAATGAGGAATAAAATCTTTTTCAGGTGGATTGGCTGTAGACTGGATCCATAACAAACTGTTCTGGGCTGATTCTGGTACTTCTAGAATTGAAGTGGCTCAATTAGATGGTAGTAATCGAAAAGTTATCGTATGGAAAGGAGTTGACAAACCTCGTGGTATAGTGGCCCATCCTGGGAAAGGGTAACACATCTTACAATTTTTTTAAAATTTCATTTTCATATATGACTGTTTTTGCTTTGTTTGTGCTTATTTAAAAAAAATTTTTTGATTAAAAATGGTTGTAGTGTTATTATGCTGGACTACTGTCCTACAGTTATCTTTTACTTATTTCAGTCATTTAGACAGTGGCTATGCTGACATACTGCCTTGAAGAATTTTTGTCATGAATCAACCTCAGTGCTGAACCACTAAGTTATGGGGATGTAAACACACACACACAAACACAGATAAATATATATATATGGACATGTGGTGAGAATGAATGAGGATAGCTGTGTGAAAAAGTGCCACTCCCTAAAGGTTGAGGGAACCCGTGGAAGAGGTAGGCCCAGGAAGACCTGGGCTGAGGTGGTGAGGCAAGACCTTCGAACATTGGGCCTCACCGAGGCGATGACTACTGACCGAGACCTTTGGAAATGTGCTGTGCGTGAGAAGACCCGGCAAGCCAAGTGAGATCGTTGCCAGGGCCCCTGGACTGGCTCTTGTGCGGGTGGCACATAAAAGACACCATTTTGAGCATGGCCGTTTTCGTGCAGGTGACACGTAAAAGCACCCACTACACTCTGAGTGGTTGGCGTTCGGAAGGGCATCCAGCTGTAGAAACTCTGCCAAATTAGATTGGAGCCTGGTGTTGCCATCCGGTTTCACCAGTCCTCAGTCAAATCGTCCAACCCATGCTAGTATGGAAAGCGGATGTTAAACGATGATGATGATGAATCCCACACCATATTGCAGTTCTCCTATCACGATTTATTATTTAAGCTTACGTCGATTCCTCCATAATGTTGTTTTGCATTTATTATAAAATAAATATATACAAATTACAAAAATGTACAGTACTGTTTCTACTTCACAGATTTTCACCTATCGTGTGGGGGGAGGGGTATGTAACACCCACGATAGTCGAGGGATTACTGTATATATTTCTACATGGTGGTATCAAAAAGTTTCCAGATTAGTTATGTCATCCTTACTAGCATTTGAACTTATAATGTAAAGGCAATCAAAATACAGCTAAGCATTTTGTCCAGCATGCTAATGACTCTGCCAGCTCACCAACTGAATAATAATAATAATAATAATAATAATAATAATAATAATAATAATAATAATAATAAAAATAATTAATAATAATAATAATTAATAATAATAATAATAATAATAATAATAAATAATGATTTCAAGTTTTGGCACAAGGCCAGAAAGTTTGGAGAAGTGGGTAAGTCGATCACATAAGTCCCAGTACTTGATTGGTATTTATTTTATCATCCTCGGGAGGATGAAAGGCAAAGTCATCAGAGCAGAATTTGAACTCAGAATGCAAAGATTGAAGAAATGCCACTAAGCATTTTGCTCTGCCTGCTTGCCTCTTTGTAACATAGGCACAAGACCACAAATTTGATGTATGTGTGGGAAGAGGTTAGTCAAATTAATCCCCTGTACTTGATCTTGATACATACTCTTTGTACATTGTGTCAATTTCTAATGTAAATTGGTAGCCAGAGAGAGGGCAACATATGGTCATTTAGCCTGCTAGAAATAGGTGCAAGATCTTCCTTAAACCATAACCACACTGCCCTGAATAAAGAATGTATCATTGGACAATATAACCCTTGATACACTACATATCAAAAGATGAGAATGGGAATGTCTTGGTTAGAATACTTTTGATCGTATGTTTGTTCTGTCAAGGTTGACTTAGGACTAAACAACATCAACTTTGTCTACTGCAGTATATGTCCATTCTGATGCAAGCTCAGTGGAGGCGCAATGGCCCAGTGGTTAGGGTAGCGGACTCGCGGTCATAGGATCGTGGTTTCGATTCCCAGACCGGGCGTTGTGAGTGTTTATTGAGCGAAAACACCTAAAACTCCACGAGGCTCCGGCAGGGGATGGTGGCAAACCCTGCTGTACCCTTCTACCACAACTTTCTCTCACTCTTACTTCTTGTTTCTGTTGTGCCTGTAATTCAAAGGGCCAGCCTTGTCACACTGTGTCACGCTGAATATCCCCAAGAACTACGTTAAGGGTACACGTGTATGTGGAGTGCTCAGCCACTTGCACGTTAATTTCACGAGCAGGCTGTTCCATTGATCGGATCAACTGGAACCCTCGACGTCGTAAGCGACGGAGTGCCCCCTAAAACGATGCAAGCTCAATCTGTTCAGAAATTCAGTTTAGCATCTTGGGCTTCAAATGGGAAGTAAAACAGGACATAGTAGACTGCAAAAGAGACAGATTTTTTCAGAATATAAAACTGCCATGCCATATATTATTGATTAGTTTTTTTTTGCTTTCAGTTCAATAATTCTAGTTTTCATTATTATACTTTCCAAAAGTTTATTACATTTAATAAATCTAAAGCTTCTTATGATCACAACAGCATGGTGTAGATTCTGGAAATGGTTGCATTGCAATAGTCACACTGGGTGTATAAAAATGCATAGAAATTGTAATATTGACATTATTATTATTTTTCTTTCTTAATAACTTTTGCATTTACATATTATCCACCAGGCTCCACCCAGACATCTGAAGTAGATAACAGATATGATGTTCTTGAATCATTGATGATAATATGTTATCAAGAAGCCCTGTATAAATTGTAAAAAAGAAAAAAGAGAAGCATGTGTACACATGAGTGCTCATTAAAAAAATGTTATAATATAATAATAATAAATAATAATAACAATAATATTTATTATAATTATCATAAAGGCAGCAAGCTGGCAGAATTGTTAGCACTCTGGAGAAATGCTTAGCAGTATTTTGTCCATCATTACATTCTGAGTTCAAATTCCACAGAGGTCGGCTTTGCTTTTTATCCTTTTTGGGTTGATAAATTAAGTACCAGTGAAACACTGGGTCGATGTAATTGACTAGTCCCTTCTCCCCAAATCTCAGGCCTTTTGCCTATATAGTAATCCCTCAACTATCGCGGGTGTTACGTTCCAAAATCCACGAAGTAGAAACAGTACTGTATATTTTTTAAATTATTTTTGTAATTTTTATTATAAATGCAAAACAACACCATGGAGGAACTGATGTAAGCTTAAATAATAAACCACAATATGGCGAGGTATCACTGTAGTAGAAAGAATTATTATTATGATTATTATTACCTCCGCCTTAGCAAAGGCGGAGGTATTGTTTGCAGTTGTGTTTGTTTGTTTATTAGTTTGTCTGTGGACAAGATGAGAACTGCTGGATGGATTTGGATGAAACTTTCAGGGATATTTGGCCTCATGACTGGCATGAACTGATTAGATTTGGGGATCGATCCGGTACCTGACAAGGATTCTGGATTATGTTTCCTGTTTTTTTTTACTTAATTTTTGAGAGCGGTCGGGTTCATTTTTAGTATTCTCGTTTGTGAGATTATTTCAGATATTCTCATTTTAAAACTCATCTCTGGATAATCGTTGAGAGAACGTTGGTGTTGCCTTGGCAGGGTTTGCACTCTCTCAGTTCTTGTTATTATTATTATTAAGCAGCAAGCTGGCAGAATTATAAGCACATTCGGCAAAATGCTTAGCAGCATTTTGTCCGTCCTTACAGTCTGAGGTCAACTTTGCTTTTCACCCTTTCGAGGTCAATGAAATAAGTACCAGTTGTATACTGGGAGCAATGTAATAAACTAGCCCTCATTGATGATATCCACATTTTAAGGGCTAAATCACATTTCTGCAGTTTTCACCTCCTCATTGTCACATGATTTTTTTTTAGTCACTTTTACAACTTGTGTGTGTGAGTTTGTATGCATGCATGCACTTACAATACACACACATGTGTGTGTGTGCATGTAGATATTCAAAGCTAAGACTTCTATTCATTGCTGTTGTATGCTTCACTGCATTATTTCTTAAAAAAGGGAAGCCTCAATTTTGAATACATGAATACAGTCGACTACAGATGTTTAGTACTTTTTTTTCTCTTTTGTTCATAAATCTAAATTTCCATAAATATATGCATATATATATATGTGTGTGTGTGTGTGTGTATATATAAAAATATATGTATACATATACATAGAAATGCATATACACACATACACATACACATTCTTGTATATGTGTATATACATATAGGTTTGGCCATAGAAACAGGATAAGTAAAGCTCAAAATGTGTGTGTGTGTGTGTATTGATAGATAGATAAATACAAATATATATAAACGTGTAACATGAAATTAAAATTATACTAAATTTTGCAGTTTATACATACATACATACATACATACATACATACATACATATTATTTCTAGTCTGTCATACACGTTGCTCTCAACACTTGAGTTACTTTCTAACTTCTACTCATTAAAAATATGTCTATATACACTCACATACACACACACACACACACACACACACACACACACATACATGCATGCATATACTCACATACACATACATCTACATCTGTTTATCTATCTAGCTACATATATGTCTGTGTGTATAAAGGACAATTAATTAGATTTTATTCTAAAAGTGTTTGGCAAAGATTTTGAGGTGTAGATAGTATTTTTTCTTTTTTCTTTTACATTGTTGCGAGATAGCATTTTAGATGCAAACAAGTGGAAGTATTTAAACAGGAAAAAATCCTAAGATATCAACGTGCGAAACACGGCACCCTGAGAGCAATGAACCACTTTTGCTTATTGAAATAAATGAAGAATGAAAATGAAAATAACCAAGAAAATCTTTTTTGAAGATATTAGAAACAAAATAATAATAACAATAATAATAATAACAACAGCAACAATAACCATAACAACAATAATAATAATAAATAAATAAATAGCAGCAAAGAAAAGTTTAGAAAAATCCTAGCTTAACACTTCAAACACTAAACTATTGATTCGAGAATATTTTTGTTGTTGTTGCTGTTGTTGTGATTACTGCTGCAAATTGAAGAGAGAGTTGGATTATATTTTATTTTGTGTTAGTGAGGATGATGACAATGGTGATGATGATAATAATTGAAAACTTATTTTCAAACATGAATGAAAATGGAGATAGAGCAAGACAGATAGAGAGAGATAAGTATATCGACAGATATACAGATAGATAAGTAGGTAGATAAATAAATACATAGATAGATAAATAGAGGGAGAGAGAGAGAGAAAGAGAGATAACTACAAACATTGGTTGAGAGAGAAATACAGATAGACAGATAGATAGATAGATAGATAGATAGATAGATAGTGATAGCAAGACAGATAGAGATAAGTAGATAGACAGATAAATAGATAGAGAGATAGAGAGAGATATACATACATTGGTTGATTGAGAGAGGGGGCAGGTAGATAGATAGACTGGTAGATAGATAGATAAAGAGATAAATGCATAAATAGATAGAGTGATATAGAGATGTGAAGCAGAAAAATCAATATTAATAGTAACTAGTTTGTTTCCCCCCATGTAAGAATTTAAATTAAACACTTCACTTCTCATGTGAATTTTGAAAGAATCGCTCAGATAACTCACAGTTGAGAAAATATACCAAAGAAAACAAACAAAAATTTTAAAAAAAAAACACAAAATGAAATCAATAAATATTTCTACAAAGGTATTTTAGCTGGCAGCAAAAGAAGATTAGTGAAGAAAAATGTCATGCTGTTAACTATTTGAAAATTCTATTCAATAACACACGTCTGCCAAATTGACATTTGGAAGTAAACATCTTGTGCAAAGCATTGTTGTTACACACACACACACACACACACACACACACACACATCTATTGATAGTTAGACATGTATACACATACGCATACATATAAGAATGTGCATATTTTTTCAAAGTACAATCTGATCAATAACGAAGGGAGGTAACTTTTCTTTTACACGAAAATGTGCCCAACATCGATATTCAGTCTGTCGTGTGTGAGTGGGTGCTGGAGTAGGGCGTGTACACATGCATGCGTGCACAGACAGACAGACACACATACACACACATATATATATTATGCACATATAATATATTACAATATATCATGTTTGTCGATCTATATATAAT
>NC_068986.1:40610795-40611569 GCF_001194135.2 Octopus bimaculoides
AAGTTGTAGCACTTGTCTCCGTAGTGCAATAGCTTGCATGTTTGCTCTGTCTGATGCCCAGCAGAGTAGGTTTTTATCCCTATTTTTTTCTTTAATCTTTTTTTTTTTTTTTGGCTTTTACAAATTGAATTGTTACATACAGTTTACTGTTAATATGTGTACACATCATTGTATACACACACATTCACACATTTATATCATCTTTGATATAAATGTGCTCTTGTCAATATTGTGTATGCGTCTGTGTCCTTGTGACATCACATATTTGTTGTAAACAAGTATCCTTGCCATACAAGTGTTGTGTTTCGTTTGTAATGTTCCATGGATATCTGTCCCATGGGGAAGTAATATCTTGCTGAGAAAGAAATGAGAGGTGGCAACAGGAAGACCATCCTGTCATAGACAATCTGCTTCAATGAATTCCATTGGAGCAGTGATGATGATGATGATGATATATATTTATATATATCATTGTATCACTGCATTAACCAAGCTACCGGTTGTTGTTACACACCACTCGTCACAATGCACTTCCTCACATTTGTTGTAGCTTTCAAATGGTCCCACCTCACTGGCTATTAGCTGGCCGACCTTTTCCCCCCTGAATGGAATGCCAGTCCATTGTGGGTTATCCATTTACAGCTGAGTGGACTGGGGCAACATGAAATGAAGTGTTTTGCTCAAGAACACAACACACCATCAATCTGGGATGCAAAACCATGGTCTTGTGATCGTGAGTGCAACACCCAACCCATTAAGCCACACGCACACACC
>NC_068986.1:40611579-40622960 GCF_001194135.2 Octopus bimaculoides
CACACACACATTGCTATCATCATAATCATTATTTTAATGTCCCCTTTTTTTTTTGCATGTATCAGATAGAATTTGTGGACATTTACATAAGTCACAGCATCTTTGACCGATATTAAAATTTAGGTAAAGAAGTTATTTTTTATTAAGCATAACTAGTTTGGGAATTTTTTGAAGCTACCTCTTATATTGAAATTTAAAGGAAAAAAGTAGTAGTTTGTTTTGCTTTACTCACTTTGTTTTACTCATTACAATGAAAATATACCTAAAAGCAATACATGACTAACTCATTATTTTCTTTATTTTATTCTAATCCTTTAGGATGATTTTTTGGACTGACTGGGGTAATTCTCCGAAAATCGAGAGCTGTGGTATGGATGGCCTTGACCGAAAGCTTGTTGCCAACACGTCTCTAAAATGGCCAAACGGCTTGACTATTGACTATGCTGGAGACAAGTTATATTGGGCCGATGCTAAATACCATGTCATAGAGTGCTCTCAGTTAGATGGTTCATTCCGACGAACAATCATTAGTCAAGGTAAATGTTTTCTCTACTAATTATATATGTATATCAGTTGTTTTAAATCTTAATTATTACATATTCTAATTGTTTATTGAAATAAACAAGGCAGTTTTCTTAACTTGTACTTGTACTTGTTTTGGTCATTGGTCTGTGGTCATTCTTAAGCACTACCCTGGAGGGTTTAGATCAGGAGTACTCAACCATTCTTTATCAGTGATTACTATTTTATTCTGATGAACCGCGATAGCCATTCACTACTAAAAACTAGTTTTATAGAACTGCTCTCAAAATTCTCATTTTGTTTTTCACACATTAACTTTTGTAGGTTGAACTATGTAAAACTTCCAAGAAAGAAACCTAGCTGTTTCTTGCAATACATACCAAAACATACATCTAAAGCAAAATCTTCTCAGGGGCCCTTAAAATGCTATTATGGACCTCCAATTTACTATTCTGTTGCATGGACCTCCAAAAATGTTATATATGTACCCTCAGGGGCCATATGGACCCCAACTGAGAACCACTGGTTTAGATGAACAAATACCCCCCATAATCATTTTCTTTTAATGTCTGGTGCTTATTCTGTTGGCCTCTTTTGCTGAACCACTTAGGAGGACATAAACAAACCAACACTAATTGTGAAGCAATGGAAGAAGGCATACACATGCACACACACAATGGACTTCCACACAGTTTCTACTTATCAAATTCATGTACAAAATATTGGTCATCCCAGAGCAGTAGTAGAAAACACTTGCCCAAGGTGCTGTGCTGTGACATGGTTGCAAAGCAAACTTCCTTGCTACACAATCTTGCCTGTGCTTATTGAGATTTTTCAAGCTGAAACCAGCCCATTTGACAGACTCTATCAGCCTGTGATCATAAAGTCAACAGTTCAGATTCCTTCAACTGTACAACAAAATATTCTTACAAGTGTTTTATTGATAAATATATTTCCTAAACTCTTAAGGTCTGATGAAGGATCATATAGTTTTTTGATTGTATGTAGATATGGTTGTGTAATTGTTTACTTTTCAACCACAGAGAATGTGATATTTTTGAAGCAACAACTTCACCACACCACCACCACCACACACATACTCTTGTGAATCAAAGTCCATTTTTCACATTGCAGTGGAAGATCCGTGTGCAACAAATAACAACACAAACTGGGTTCATCCATCCTTTTGACTGGTAATATTGGGTTTCTTGAAGCCCTTCTCACAAAAAAGGGTTTCATGGTTGGTCTACCGGTTTAGTTGCTGTTGATGATCATATAACAAGTTGTGCCAGATTGCATAGCACAATGTAGCACTCATTGACCTGACATTATCTACAAACATACATACACATGTGCACACACATGTATGTATGTCTATGTGTGTGTGTATGTTTGTGTACTAAAATGTGTTACTTTTAATTAATGATCCAGTCTAATCAACTACACTATCTTGAAGCACAGTACATTGTTTTATGATATATTGCAGAACCATTGTGTAATGGTAGTTTTTAAAATGATTTGCTTCATTGATATTTTGTTGCAATTCTGAACTCATATTTTCCTGTATGATATATGTTACTGAAACTAATGATCCCTACCTCATAGCAAACCACTTTATTCCACTATTCAAATTTTCTTTGTTCTTACTATTTGCTGATTTTACTGTGATATTTCCCACATGGTAAATCCTACAGTGGCATGATCTCCAGCAAGCAGACTTTCCCTTTGGGCATCTATATAAAGATGAAGTTATTCAGTGGTACTCTAAATGTTCTAATGTATTTAAGGGCATTCATCCTTCAGTTTGCTTGCTCGTGTGTGTGTGAGAGAGAAAGAGAGAGAGAGAGAGAGAGAGAGAGAAACATCAGCAAAACGGAAGGAAAAATACTCATCATCATTTAACGTCCATTGTCCTTGCTGGCATAGGTTGGACTCCATAACAAAAATGTAGAATTCTAAAAGTTATGTTTGTAATTGAATTATTGAGTATTTTCTTATTATCAACAGCCAGTTTTATATTTTCTAAAGGATTAGTAAATAAACTATGAAAAAATCACCCAATTCTTTGTTTCCTTCCTTTTCTATAAGAATAGTTATTCCAAAAGTCTGTCATTCAACTATCACACCCATCTCACAAGTGTTATAGTTTATTTATCAATCCTTTAGTAAATAAAATATTAGCTGTCGATAACAAGAAAGTACCTATTAATGGCTATATCTGCTAATATCTGTGGTAAGCATTAGGGCTTCTTTGAATATAAATCTGCAACCCAGTTTTGGTTTCTAGCTGAAACCACTGCAGTTTCCCCTCATGAAGTTCATGCTTCTCAAGAAAAGCATGAATGTCACATTGTATTGCCTTCTCTTCCTCTGAAATCACTACAGATAATAAGCTAATCATTTATTGATAGTGGATACATCTCATGAAATGGGCCAGCAATGGGTTTCTATTTAGAAAACTTGTGCACAAAATCATTAAAATATTGATTGATTTATTGATCTAGTTATTTTTGTTTTCAATGATTCTCAGACACTTTGGCTATCAATAGAAATATGAACAAAAAAAAAAAAAGAAAGCAAGAGGGAGGAAAAGAGAAATGTTTCTTATTAAACTAAAAACTAAACAAGAAGTAAAAAATTCAACAATCTGTAACCTTCAGTAAGAAGTACATGATGATGATGATGATGTATATTGTACATGAAATTTGCCAACTTTATCAAAAATTTCTGCAGTGACTACTTAGTAGCTTTGGTTAGTGTCTTAAAGAATAACTGCTAAAATATTCAAATAAATTCTATTGTTGTAATATCTGCTGTTATAAGATATGATGTTGCTTCGGTTGCAGTTCACTCTTCTCAAGCAGACCTGTTATTACAGACCTTCTGGCCATAACCATCCAAGCATATTTTCAGACATTGTATCTAAGACTCTATTACCTAAGCTGTCGTTTCTTTTTTTTTTTTTTTGTTAAAAACTGAAGGTAGCATGCTCCACTGGATGGGTAATGTCAGTGTTCATGCACAACAGAGTGTAAATAATTTAAGAGGAAAACTGAGTATAAGAGGCATCAGATGTTGTGTGCAAGAGAAAAACTACACAGGTTTGGTCATGTAATGCATATGGATGAGGACAGCTGCATAAAGAAGTGCTGTGCTGTCATTGTGGAGGGTACCTGTGAAAGAGCTAGACCCAAGAAGACGTCGGATGAATTGGTGAGAAAGGTTCTTTAGACACTGAGCCTCACTAAGGAAATGACAAGGGACTGGGAGATGTAGGGATTTGCTGTACTTGAAATGCACCATTTTGAGCGTGGCCGTTGCCAGTACCGCCTGACTAGCCTTCGTAGGATTTTCGAGCGGGATCGTTGCCAGTGCCCCTGGACTGGCTCTTGTGCGGGTGGCACATAAGATACACCATTTTGAGCATGGCCGTTGCCAGTACCGCCTGACTGGCCCCGTGCGGGTGACACGTAAAAGCACCCACTACACTCTCTGAGTGGTTGGCGTTAGGAAGGGCATCCAGCTGTAGAAACTCTGCCAAATCAGATTGGAGCCTGGTGTAGCCATCTGGTTTCACCAGTCCTCAGTCAAATTGTCCAACCCATGCTAGCATGGAAAGCGGACGTTAAACGATGATGATGATGATGATGATGATAAGACATGTCAAGCGAAGTAAAATCACTGTCTTCCACACATACATGATTGTCCTTTCAGGTGCCAGTACTGCATTAGCACACCTGTGCCAGTTCTGTATAAACGCACTTGTGCTGGTGGCACATGAAAAGCACCCAACACACTATGTTAAGTAGATGGCATTAGGAAGGGCATCCACCTGTAGAAACCATGCCACAACTGCCAGTTGGAGTCTGGACAGCTCCCTGCTAGTCAGCTCCATGTCAAACCGTCCAACCCATACCAACATGAAAAGTGGACATTAAACAATGATGATGTAGGGTGGTATTTGAACCAAATTTGGCTACTGTTTCTAGCATAGTTGAAGTTGGTCGTTTTGGTGTCTTAACTACTAACTGAAGGAACAGCTGTATATATTTTGTCACTAATGTTGTTCTGTTTTGAGGCAAATACTACCACCACCACCACTATGGCTGTCACTGCAAACATTGCTGCTACTTCCTTTACCACCACCACCACCACCACATGCTGTATGGGTCTGATGCACAGCATATCACCAGTTGTCTTTTGTTATCTGTCTGTGAGGA
Source organism: Octopus bimaculoides (assembly GCF_001194135.2). Taxonomy (NCBI): domain Eukaryota; kingdom Metazoa; phylum Mollusca; class Cephalopoda; order Octopoda; family Octopodidae; genus Octopus; species Octopus bimaculoides. Next base: position 40,616,322 of record NC_068986.1, read on the forward strand.
CCAGCCCCCTGAGATCTTACATTAATGAACTGCCTTTGACTCTTTGGGATTACATTGTCAAATATAGATGTTTGTTTATTCACATAATTTTGAATTAATCGTATATTATCTCATAGCTTTGAGATTTCTATGATGTGATTATATATTTTTGGAATAACATTGTAGGATAGGCGTGAGAGGCCAGTTGTTGCCAGTTTGAACATAAAACAGGTAGTATATTTTGGGCTGGATATGACCAGTTTTAAAGGGCTAAATTACCTAATCTGTTTAACTCTAAAGACCGTAAAATGATACAAGTGACCACGGCAAGTAGCAGGAGCATTTTAAAATAGATGTGGGTCCTGTTATTTAAGATAGTAGAGTGTAATTTGAAGGGGAGTTACCAGCTATTTCTAGCAGGTTAGGCAGCCATGTAGAGTCTCTCTCATTGGTTTATCTTCATCTAGTCAGTCTAGAATATTAGAGAAAGTAGAACTAGCTACAATGTTTGAAAATATTGGAGGATCATGATTGGAACATCTTTTATCATAAGTTACTTCAGTCTCAATTGAGCTGGGATTAAGCAACAATTACCACTACTGCTATGGTAAATCTAGTTGACAACAAACTATCTGAGCTCAGTGTATAAATAGATCATGGGTTCAGAGTTGTAAGTCATTTAAATGTTTGGTCATGTAATATCAATAAATCAAAACCCAGTAATTTTGTGAGGATAAATCGATAATTTACAACTATTCTTTTAAATGATCATGTTCTCTTGATCATGTTTCGTAAAGCCATCACAAGATGGAGAAATAAACTGACACATTCCTTGAAACATTATCATCATAGTCATCATTTTAACATCAACTTTTCCATGCTCACATGGGTTGGCTCTTAACCACTACGCCATGTGCTATATATATATATATATATATATATATATATATATATATGTGTGTGTGTATATATATAGCACCTTTGATGGAATACATTTTAGTTTTCTATCCATCCTTACTATGCCCTTCCAAGTCTCACTGACTAGATTGCAATATGCAGGATAATGGAGGTATATAGAAAAGATTTCACTATAAATGTACATAAACATATGTATGGATGTAATCACATCCATATGTATTAAGTTACGTTGTGAAAGAAGGTACACAAGAAACCCTCTTTACTTATTTAAGGTGAAAAATAAAGCAACTGGTTTTGTTGCTATTAACAACTTAGAAGATCATTGAGTTTGATCCTAGTCCTAAGCTGCCAAAATATGTGTGATAGGCCTAAGTCCATAGTGAGGTTATATATGGTTTGACTCCATAAAAAAATTTGATATTATAGCTGCAAAAAAATAAAGTTTCATAATAAATTTATTGTAATAACTTTGCATTTTCCATTCCAAAGTTTACCATCAGAGGAGAAACATTGCTGTCTGGGAGTTTTTTTTCTTCTTTTTTTTTTATTACTTTTAGTTATTGTAATATATTTTATTACAGTCTGGGTATTTTTACTTTTTTCCTAGTTATTGTAATATAATATCTTATTGCTGTCTGAATGATTTTTTTTTTTCCTAGTTATTGTAATATATATAATATCTTGTTTTTTGTGGGGTTTATATATATATATATATATATATATATATATATAAGCAACTTTGTCCAAAGTCTTTCTCTAACATTTAAAGAAAGATCAAAACTTATGAAAGAGTGAAATATGAAAGGGAAATGAAAATATTTGTGAAATAAATGCAAAACATTTATAAGATCAAAATAAATAACAACTTCAAAATATTTAATAACTTTTAAGCATTACATTTAAAAGAAAAATTCAAATGTTATATAATAATGAAATATGAAAGTACTTTGAATTATTTTCCTTGCTACACCTAAACAATATTTCCTTCATTTCTTTAAAATTTTGTAATTTTTGTAACCATATTGTCATGGCAGTGGTGGGGAGAAGTAATAAAGAAGAGAATGTAAGTTTTTAGTTGCTGAGGAGTGAGTTTTGAGCGAAGGTGGTTTGGATGAGTATTAAAAGCAATATTTTTTATTAAAATATATTAAAATTCAAAATTTTAAGATTTTACTTTAATTTTAGATTGAATGAAAAGTTTGTTTAAGAGTTTTGGTTTAGGCTCAGGTGTGGCTTTGTAGTAAGAAGTTTGCTTCACAAACGCATGGTTTTGGGTTCAGCCCCACTGTATAGCATGCTGGGCAAGTGTCTTCTACAACAGTCTTGGGCTGACCAAAGGCTTGTGAGTGGATTTGGTAGATGGAAACTGAAAGAAGCTGTCATGCGTGTACACATATATATATAATATCTATAGTTTATCACTTTAAAAATAAGAATATTGAGAATATCACACTTCTAACACAAAAAGTAAGACACAGTATTGACTTGTAAACCTTTAATATATTCAGTAGCATATGGTTGCAAAATGAAATACAGTGTCCTTTCTTGTAATTAATATTTACATATCAACTGCCAGGAATGTGTTTAATATGTAAATTGGTTTATCCAGTAGTGTTACACTGTTAAACTTAGTTGGTATTTAAGCAATGTGTTTGTGGATAGTTAATGGGTTGGCTATAATGCTGATGAATGAGCAATAACTCTTGAAATATGCATATACACCCATTGCTTATATTTTCTATCTTTAATACCATTGTTTACATAGATGTGTTCATGTACAAAATGTCATAACTTAGAGTACTGGCTCTGAATTCTATAGATTATCACTTGAAATACTTATTTGTGCATTTTTTTATGCATGTGTTACTGTCTCTTTGCCTTGACATTGCTTGATATTTACGAGTGAGTTTCACCATCATGCCAGCAGTGTCCTTTGTTTCCATTCTTCTAAGACATGTGTGGTCATGGGAAAATATTACCTTACTTGGAAACAAGTGAGGGTTGGTGACAGGATGGGCATCCACCTAAACAAATTCCTTCTGATCCATGTTTACATGGAAAAGTGAACTTTAAAACAAGGGTGATGATGTATATGGACATATTAACTTTATAATCATTATATATGAAATACATTTGCTTTCATTGTTCATTCTTTCTCCTTTAAGGTTTACCACATCCATTTGCTTTGACCCTATTTGAAGATGAGCTCTACTGGACTGACTGGCATACTAAGAGTATTTGGAAAACTAACAAGTTTAATGGTAATCGGGCACAACGTGTACGCAATCACCTTCATTATCCAATGGATATACACACATTTCATCCACTGAGACAGCCACAAGGTGAGTGATACTGGATAAATCTGTTGAAAATCTTATAGAGAAAAAGACTTACAAACAAGAGTTTACTTGAAACCTCAACATGCAGGATCTTTTGGGGCAATAGTTTTCAACCATATTTTGCTTGTAGTCTCTTTGATTCCTATTTTGTTCAGGTAGACCTCCATATTCAATGTTTAGAAAACTCCCGTTATATTTTTATGCGCAGGAGTGGCTGTGTGGTAAGTAGCTTGCTTACCAGCCACATGGTTCTGGGTTCATTCCCACTGCGTGGCACCTTGGGCAAGTGTCTTCTACTATAGCCTTGGGCTGACCAAAGCCTTGTGAGTGGATTTGGTAGACGGAAACTGAAAGAAGCCTGTTGTATATATGTATGTATGCATGTGTGTGTATATGTTTGTGTGACTGTGTTTGTCCCCCCCAGCATCGCTTGACAACCAATGGTGGTGTGTTTACGTCCCCGTAACTTAGCGGTTCGGCAAAAGAAACCAATAGAATAAGTACTAGGATTCCAAAGAATAAGTCCTGGGGTTGATTTGCTCGACTAAAAGGTGGTGCTCCAGCATGGCCGCTGTCAAATGACTGAAACGAGTAAAAGAGTAAGTATTAGGAATTGTACAAAAAAAAAAATGTTAAAATATTTTATGTATTGTAGAAGTATAACTGATTTATTGGACATAAATTTTAATTACAAAATCTTATATGGACCCTCAAGGGTCATGTGAACCCCGGTTGAGAAACACTGTTTTAGAGGATTGCTCAACCTGCTAGAAATAGCAACCAAATCTTATTCAACTCACTCTCACATCTTCAAAAATATAAAAAGGATATCCTCCCATCCTTCCATTTTTATAAAGCATTAGAGTGATATTTGAGAGAGATTTGAATATTCTTTCTAGTAGGTCAAACATTTTATGAAAGAGTCTTCATACCCCTGCAGTTGGTTTGGTTGAAACAACATAAAACACTTTTTTAAATATGCATCCTTGCATAGATTACTCAGGCTGTGTATACTGGGAAAACCCAGTTCAATTCTCAGGATCTTTACTACTACATTAACCTATAGATAGGATAGCCAAATGAACGACATATTTGACTTGGTCAAGATTTCATATGTTTCTGGGTAGGTGATTGTTTCAGATCACATGGATTTTTCAACTTAGGTGCCATATCCCTTGGATGTCTCATTTATATTTTTATTTGTTTCAGTCATTCAGCTGTGGCCATGCTGGGGCACTGTTTGAAGGGTTGAACAGATCAGCCCCAGTACTCATTTTTTGTTTAAAATCTGGCATTTATTCTATCAATTTCTTTTGCTGAAGCACTAAGTTATGGGGCCATAAACAGACAAACACAGGTTGTCAAACTGTGGGGATGAGACAAACTCACATACTCACACAGAGAGGCTTCCATGCAGTTTTCATCTATCAAATTCACTCATAAGGCACAGGTTATAGTAAAAGACACCAGCCCAGAGTACTGCATTGCGTAAGGTGGAACTGAAATGAAAACCACATGGTTATAAAGTAAGCTTCTTAACTACACATCCACACTTGCACCTGGTTGTGTTTGTTACTTTTAATAAACCAGTATCCTTATCTAAAGGATAGATTAATCTTTCATCTACTAAACACCTCGAAACCAGAGTTAGAAACTGGCTTTTTAAAAAGAAGTTTACATTTACATGAACACATTAAGATAGTGGTGCTGACAAAGTGCCAGTTTATGCAAAATGGTAGACAAAATAAGTATTTACAGTGGGAAGCTGGCATATATAAAAAGATCATAGAATTTTTCAATATTATGAGAGAAAGGCTTGTATTACCTTAGATATTTCATTCAGTGATGTTATAAAAAGTTGTAACTTTAAGGAATTATTACTACACAGTCTCAATATTGTGAAACATTAAATCATTCCCTAAAGGACCTATGAACATTCTTCTTTAGTTTATACTACACATTAACCTGCCCCACAGGGAGTTTGCTGTAGGATATCAGTTTCTTCTGTGAGAAGTGGCTTGCTTCTTGTTCAGCCTTTTTACATTTCTGGAGAAAGGCATGTTCTGTGTGATCTCCTATGACCTCCTCAAAATTTTAATATAGCTAATCGAGAGTAGAAGAGAGGAAGAATGATAGTGAAAATCAAATAAATCACATTTGACTCTATCAAGAAACACTAAGTGTTCTATGCTTGTGTCATTTAATAAATTCAGTCTTCTACTTCCAATGATATTGAGGTTTACCTGTGTTGTTACACACTTGGTTTGTTGATATGTATGTGTGTTAGTGTTTGAAACATTACATAATTGGGATATAAAGTAAAAAGTAAAAGAGTCAAAAGGAAGAGTAAGTACAAATGTTTCGATACATACAGATCCTCATATATACAGGATTTAAAGTTAAGTTTAAATTAAATCTTCTCATACAGGTAACGACTTACCTGTATAAGAAGATCTATATGTATCGCCTCATGCGATACTCAGTTGCTGTCTCCATAAGTAAATTTAGATTTCCATGCTACAACATCCTTACTTGGGATATATAAACAAAGGAGCAATAATCATAATTTTTATTTTCACACACGAGGAATACCTAAGACTAGAATTGGTAGCATACCATAAGAATACTACCGGCTGTTTGAGAATTCTAAGGGTGAACGAGCTCTATTTGTACTCTTATACGTTCTTAACAGAACACACCTCAACTATATATATATATATATATATATATATATATATATATATACATATATATACAGGCGCTGGAGTGGCTGTGTGGTAAGTAGCTTGCTAACCATCTATATAGTTCTGGGTTCAGTCCCACTGTGTGGCACCTTAGGCAAGTGTCTTCTACTATAGCCTTGGGCCAACCAAAACCTTGTGAGTGAATTTAGTAGGCGGGAACTGAAAGAAGCCTGTCATATATATGTTTATGTGTCTGTGTTTGTCCCCCCCCCTCCACCATTGCTTGGCAACCGATGTTGGTGTGTTTACGTCCTCATAATTTAGCAGTTCAGCAAAAGAGACAGATAGAATAAGTACTAGGCTTATAAAGAATAAGTCCTAGGGTTGATTTGTTCAACTAAAGGAAGTGCTCCAGCATGGCTGCAGTCAAATGACTGAAACAAATAAAAGAATAGAAGAATATATATGTATGTATGTATGTATCAACAGTAGTTCATATAATTGAAAAAGAAGCACATTAGAGGAGTAATATATTTTTTAGGAAGTTAAATTTTACAACCAATCATAGAGCAACGATTGGTTTTGCAACTATGACCTATAAAGTGCTTAGACATCAGACTCAAATGGCAAGTCATCAGACTCAAATGGCTGAATGAGTCTAGTGAGTCGCCTATACTGCTGAGTGTTTTATTACATTTACATTTAACTTCCTAAAATAT
>NC_068986.1:40623511-40626024 GCF_001194135.2 Octopus bimaculoides
ATATATATATATATATAGTAATGCATGTTACCACTTTATGTGGCTGTTCTATGCAGAACAAATATTACGACAGGAAAACATCTTTTCCCGCTGGTTAACAACACGCAACATGAATCTGCTTCATTGCGAGTAAAGGGGCGAACCACCCCTACTCCAGCATAACAAAACCAGTAGACTGTGTAAATCTCTTTCAGAGATTTTAAAACCAGCTACTTTAGCCTGTTACAAGATCAGTGACTGATTGTCGCTCCTTTGTTTATATATCGCAAGTAAGGACTGATAGCTGCCATCTCTAGCAGGCAAAGGTCCAGTACTGAGGATGAGAAGGCACCTAGAAACTGGCTGGTCTACTGGTTTTGCTATGCTAGAGTGAGAGTGGTTCGCTTCCTTACTTGCAATAAAACAGACACAGGTGGTGTGTCATTCACCAGCAGTAAAAAAGATGTTTTCCTAGGGTTAAAATGTAGTAACATTCACTAGCATGACTAGAGTGTGTGTCACCCAGGGTGGCCCTTCTGTTTTCCACCCTGAGACCCCTCAAAAAAAACACATTGCCTACGGCAGACCCAAAAGTGCTACCTGGGGTAGGTGGACCGCTCCTATGCGCCCCTCCTGCCAGCTACAGTACTAAACTGTAATGTATGTCACATACATTACAGTTTAGTACTGTTATTATGTGAATCTCTTTCGGAGATTTTAAAGCCATTTACATTACACACACACACACACACATATGTATGTATGTATCTCTGGTTTCGCTGTTTCATTTTTGAGGTTTCTCATACTAGTAACATCAATTTATCATTGTGTTATCTTGTTATCTTTCAGAAATAAACAGATGTGGTCTCAACAACGGAGGATGCAGTCATTTGTGTTTACCAAACAAAAAGAGTTACAGATGCACCTGTCCCACAGGACTTGGTCTTCGCAAGGATGAGAAGACTTGCCGGGATCGTAAGTTTAAATTTTTCAATTGAATTCTTTTGTTAAATTTATAATTTTTTTTGTTTAAATTTGTGACTTTGCAATGTTTTGTTTTCACAATCTTGCAGTGTGGGTGTTCGATAGAAATAGCTGCCAAATCTCCCACAAATTATACCCTTCATACTTGAAAATGGAAAGAGCACTTTGGATTATGTAGTCTGATATGATTTGGTTGAGTGTCCCCTATTAAACTCCTTTATGTCGAAGCATTTGCTGACATATGTTATGTGATTATGATGTCATTCTAGTATGGTGATATAAACTGGAATTATTTATTGGCTTTCTACACAATAACCCTATTAATATTTGATTCAAGAAAAGCATACTCCAAGATCTTATGCAGGAATAAAGAAAACTTGTTCTGATTGTTAACTTTTCTACATTTCCTTCATTACAACCTTCTTGTGATAATCATTGATAGGGTTATTTTGTAGGAAGCCAACAAGTAATTTTGCTGTCTCTAGGGAGGATCATTTTGCCATTGTAATTAACACACACACTGGTTCAATTCTATTCATTTATTATAAGTCAATTGGTTAAATATCTGATTGTTTTTGTTTGTCAAAGCTATTTTGTTGCATCTTGTAATCTCTTCAATGACTATTGACTTGGTCCATTATAGAGGCCAGGTTTGCTGTTTGTTTGAGATCTTGAGATACAAAAACAAGTCATTCTAACTTACATCACCATATTAGAATAATGTCATTACATATGTCTGCAGATGCTTCAATATAAAGAGGTTTAACTCTTTTGCATTCAGATTACTCTGTCTTATTTATTCACATTGCTTTGAATAAAGAATGCATTAACTTCTAGCTTTGAGGTTTTCATGATGTGACTGCTTAATTTTAGAAGGACATTGTAGGCTAGGTGTGAGAGGTTTAAACATAAAACACTGAATATTTAGGCCAGATATGGCTGGTTTGGATGCTAAAAGGTTATTAGAGGATGTTCAAACAAGTCATATCACAGTCCGAGAAATATTTTAAAAAAGCATAATCATCATACCTAGGAGCTACACAACAATTACGACCTAACTGGATTTGTACTCTGCAGTGTCCTTACCAGGATTCCTGTCCATAGAACCATTAGATTGAAAGATGTCTGTATACTGCTTCTGGCAGGAAACTATGTCCCCCACCACCATGCATATAATTTTCACTTAGGTGGACTTGTGTAATGAGAGTTAAGTGTTTTTGCTAATGTATTTCCAGATTGTAGCTCAAATCACTTCATTATTAGCCCTTTAACTGCGAAATTAAATTTCATGATTATTACCGTGATGATGTTAAATACCTACCAAAAATAGAATTAGAATCTTCTGCACTTCTCATTTCCTCAGTAAACTTGACATATCACAACAGAAAATAATTTCAAACATGACATTCCTCTGCAAAAGTTAGATTGGTATGTAAAACTGCTTTCCGCAATTAAGGGTAATGAAATTTTGATTTCCACAGTAAAAGAGAAAGGAGTTAATGTTCTAAGGAGAGGCATTGAATGTTGTAAAACCTTTTTCCCCTTCTCTC
>NC_068986.1:40626034-40633201 GCF_001194135.2 Octopus bimaculoides
AGCATTGAATGTTGTAAAACCTTTTTCCCCTTCTCTCCCCCCCCCTCTCTCTCTGAATCAACAAGACTATCTGTTTATGGATTAGAGAACATACAGTGATTGATTCTTATCATTTATTTTTGATGTTTTGTATTTGTGATAAATATGTTGTTCATAAATACTTAAATCATTTCTCTTCCTTTTTTTTTTCTTTTTTTAGGAATTGATAATTTTTTGCTGTTTTCAACAAAATCTGATATCCGTCGGATCTCATTTGACACAGCTGAGATGGTTGATATGGTAATCCCTGTTGGTAACTTACAGAATGTAGTTGCTGTTGAATGGGATTCAAATGCCAACTCAGTCTTCTGGACTGATGTCAGTACTGACACAATTGGCCGTGCTCAATGGGATGGATCTCAATCAGAGGTATAACATATTATTATTATTGTTGTTGTTGTTGTTATGATTATTATTATTATTATTATTAAGGTGGTGAGCTGACAGAATCGTTAGCATACAGAACAAAATTCTTAGCTGCATTTCATCCGTCTTTATGTTCTGAATTCAAATTCTGCTGCTGTTGACTTAGCTGTTCATCCTTTTGGGGTTGATGAAATAACTACCAGTGGAGCACTGGGCTCTATGTAATCGATTATCCCCCTCCCCCAAAATTCAGGCCTTGTACCTATAGGAGAAAGATTATTATTATTATTATTATTGTTATTATTATGATTACTATTATTATTATTTTCAGATTATTATTGGCTCAAGTCTCGACAGTCCTGCCGGTTTAGCTATTGACTGGGTAGGAAATAAATTATACTGGACTGACCAAGGGACCAATATTATTGAAGTTGCAAATTCAGATGGCATGTATAGGAAGGTTCTAATTTGGGAGAAACTTGATAAACCAAGAGATATCGTTGTGGAACCATATGCACGGTAAGAAAGAATTTTATAGGATCTACAAAACAAATTACTTGTTTTTATATTCATTCTTTCATTTAGAATCATCTTTTGCAAATCCTCTCATCCATCATCATCATTATAACATCCAGTACTTTTTATGTGGCACTATCTCCAGTGCTTTTTACATGGCACCAGTGCTTTTCACTTGGCACCATCACCAATGCTTTTCACATGACAGCATCAGTAGTGCTTTTTATATGGCATCATCACCAATGCTTTTTATGTGACACCAACACCAGTGTTTTTCTACATGGCACCAGCACTAAGACCAATGCTTTTATATGGCACTTTGGTTTTAGGATATCAATTCTATTGTGGTGGGCAGATCTTCTTGAGTACAATAGTGCACCACATATCTCAGTCCTCTGTAATCTCCTTTGTAAGGTTCAGCATTTTGAAATCGACCTTCAGTACTTTGTTCCATGTCTTCCTGAGTCTCCCTCTTCCACAACATCCTTCCATTAAGTGACTGGCATTTCTTTAAGCAACTCTCCTTGTCCATCCACATCATGTGACCAAACAAGTGCATTCTCTTCTCTTGCACACAAAGCTAGATAAAATCTAACTTTTTTCTCAATACACTAGCGTTCTGTTGCACTTGTAGACTATTATTGTTACTGTTGTTGTTCTGTCAAATCGTTCACTTTATTTTCACTACTTTTTCTTTCTTTTCATTCAAGATATTTATTTTGGACTAACTGGGGCCGAGAACCAAAGATCGAACGTGCTGGAATGGATGGTAACGGACGAACAGTGTTGGTCAGTAGCAACTTGACCCTCCCGAATGGTCTGTCTGTTGATGTGAAGACTAACCGATTATACTGGACAGATGCTGGTACACAAACAATTGAGTCAGCTACCTTAGATGGTCTTTATAGAAAGGTATTTATAACATTAACATCACTAATTTTCATATACTCTCTCATTTTACTCTATCCATCTCAACCCTGCTCTCTCTCTCTGTCTGTCTGTCTCTCTCTCTCTCTCTGTCTGTCTGTCTCTCTCTCTCTCTCTCTCTCTCTCTTTCTCCCTTGTATATCTTTATTGATACACCTGTCTGAAGACTGAAAAGTTGAAATTCATGAATTGATTATATACAACAAAAGCAGTATTAAATCAAAACAGCTATCTGTGTATCATACTTTATGTAAATACATCCTGAAAAAAGCAAAAATTTATTGCAGTATTCATCCAGAGATACTATCTCTAATTGATTTGCTCTGTTTAAAAACACTATATACATTGGCTAGCAGTGGTCAATGCTGAATGGTTTTCATTTGCTGCTGATATTTGTGATTTTAAACATAGCACATCAATGAGAGATAGTATCTTTGGATTGCAGTGAATTTGAATTAAGAATTTTTTTTTTTTTTTTTTTTGTCTTTGGTCAGTTAGTGTTATTTCCTATTTGTTTCTATCTAGAAATCGAAGGAAATGACTGCTATTCCCTTCAAACTTTGTTATTGTGACCTAGACATCAATGATTTGAAACTGACTTAATTTCCATTACATTTCAGACAGGTTCAGTACTGAATTACTGAAGCAGAAATATCATTATAATAGGTATTCTGTTGAATACTGCAGATTTGTTTGTCAATTGCTTGACCGTAACCACTTGAGCATGACCCTTAGTGGCTGACAATATGGGCATTTCTGATCAGGAGCAGGATTAGTTGGGGAGCATCATAGCCATGTGTTGAGAGGGAATCTTTGGGGTTTGAATAAATGTAACAAAAGCAAAGTTTGAAGGAAATGTTTTCATACTTTCTAAGGATAAGCAAATAGGAAATAACAGTTGCTACCCAAGGGCAAAAATCATTTTACACAGTGTAATGAATGTGTATGTATTGCTGGAAAAAATAAATGTATTTAAAAAGAAAAAAAAGCTTTAGAAATGTAGACACTTATTGAATTCAAAATAATAAAATTTCTTGAATAATGGAGCCATCACCCCCAACATCATCATCATCATCATCATCATAATAATAATAATAATAATAATAATGTTCTAAAAATTCCTATTTCTGCAGGTCATCATTGGTGTTGGATTACCGCATCCTTTTGGTTTGGTTGTATATGGTGAATTTATTTTTTGGACTGACTGGGATACAAAGAGTGTTCAGATGGCTAGCAAATACAACGGCTCCAACCACCAAACACTAAAGAAAGGACTGGAAAGTGTTATGGATGTTACGATATTCCATAGAGGAAGACCACAGCGTATGTATAACATAAGGGAGTGAGTGTGTGTGGTTAGTCGTATGTATGTAGTGTGGGTTTTCTTTTAATGGTAGGTCATCATCATCATCATTATCATTGGTTTAATGTAATGATCATCATCATCATAATCATTATCGGTTTAATGTAATCATCATCAATCATCATTACCTTTTACCATCTGTTTTCCATTCTCACATGGGTTGGATAGTTTGACCAGAGCTGGGATGCTACACCAGGTTCCAGTCTGATTTGGCTTGATTTCTATGGCTGGAGGCCCTTCCTAATGCCAACCACTTTACAATGTGTACTGGATGCTTTTAATGTGCTACCAGCATGAGTGCTTTTACATGGTGCCAGCATGAGTGCTTTTACATGGTGCCAGCATGAGTGCTTTTTTCAAGGCGCCAGCACTAATGTATTTTATGTGGCACTGGCACAGGATTCTTCTATGTCAATCCTCTTCACCAGGGGATGCGACCTTACTACTTCTGCTGTGGAGGACTGGTCCTCTTGAATACAGCAAGGGGCTAGGTATCTTGTTCCTTTGTCATCTTGTCTGAAAGGTTCAGTATTTTGTAGTTGTCCTTCGGTACTTCATCCCATGCCTTCCTGAGTCTCCCTCTTCTACACGTTCCATCCACTTTGAGTGAATGGCACTTCTTTATGGAGTTGTCAGCATCCATCCACATGAAATGAAAATAAATATGCATAGTTCATTCACACTTAACATGTCAATGTTGATGTAGTAGCCACTTACTCTTTCTCTCTTCCTCTCATTCATTTGCATCCATCAATACTCATTGACACTTTCAAGAATCTATACTCATTCTTCTCCACTTATAACCCAGTGACAAAAATATGTGGTCACTGAACTTGCAGTCAGGTTTTTGAATTACATTCCAACATTTTTGAGTAAAGAAAGGAAACATTAGGCAATGTAGTTCTGGATAAAATAAAATTGAGATGGTTATTCCTGGAATGGTTTTGATTATCATCAGGTACACTCAGTCAGGTTTGAACAGAGGTTAAACGGCAATGACAATACCACACCATCATCAGCAGCAGCACCACCACCACCACCATCATCTTCATCATCATTTATTATCTCCTTTCGATGCTGGTGAGCTGCCTCCCAGTAATGGCCTCCTTCTCCATTAAATCACCAATGAGGCCCTTAAGCAGTTTTTCATCTTAGAAAAATTTCCAAATTTCCTTCATATCACACCTTACTATCTGTAAAAAATTAAAAGTAGGACACATTGGATCTTGTAGCTATGCCTGGGCTAGAAATGGGGATAACAATACTTCTTATGAGGAGAACTCAAATGGTTGTATGTGTGTGCATGCATGAGTGTGTGTGTATGTGCATGAGCATGCATGCATGTGTGTGTACATAAAACTGTATATGTGTGCATAAAAGTATGCAAGTGTACGAGTGTGGGTATAAATATATAAGAGTGTGTGAGTTTATACATGTGTGTATAAAAGTATGTCTATTTTGATTTACTTACTTGCTTGTATATTGAGCAATGTCATCCTCTTGCTATACACTTACTTTCTTTTGTGCCAGCTCAGATATGTGAATCTGTTCATTAGATTGCTAAAGAATATTTAAATATGGGTTTTAAAAAAATATTACTAGAAAATGTTACATATGCATTTGAAGGAAAGTATTATTAATGTATTGTAAGTAGCATGAGACATGATATATAACATAAAATATACAACATAGGATACACAACATATGGTATAGGTTATACAGGTTATTTTTATTTTCATATCTTTTACTTGTTTCAATCATTGGACTGCAGCCATGCCTTGAAGAGTTCAAGCAAACTGACCCCAGTACATATTTTTAAAGCCTGGTGCTTATTCTATTGAACCCTTTTGCTAAATCACTAATTTACAGAGGCATAAACAAACCAACAAGATTTGTCAAGTGATGGTGCAGAACAAACACAAAGACACATGCATACACACACACACATACCTGACAAGCTTCCAATAGTTTCCATTTATCAAATCTGCTCACAAGGCTTTGATCAGCTCATGTCTATAACCAAAGACACTTGCCCAAGGCACTAGACAGTAGAACTGAACCTAAGACCACATGGTTAGAAAGCAAGCTTCTTAATCACACAGCCATACCTCATTTTATGAATGAGGGAAAATATAAAACCTGTATAACTTTTCCCACATGTTGCATATCCAATGTTGTTTACTCCATATTTTATGAAATGATATTTATTTTAAGCTTCATTTATTCCCAACATTGAATTAAATATATTTTTTTAACCTTAAAGCTTTGCAAATGAATTCGTATCTAAATTGAAATATTTATCATCACTTAAACATAGATGTTTTGTCAGAACAAACTTTACTGTGGTAGATACTATGAAAGAGTGGAGGCGCAATGGCCCAGTGGTTAGGGCAGCAGACTCGCGGTTTCGATTCCCAGACCAGGTGTTGTGAGTGTTTATTGAGCGAAAACACCTAAAGCTCCATGAGGCTCCGGCAGGAGATGGTGGCGAACCCTGCTGTACTCTTTCACCACAACTTTCTCTCACTCTTACTTCCTGTTTCTGTTGTGCCTGTAATTCAAAGGGTCAGCCTTATCACACTGTGTCATGCTGAATATCCCCAAGAACTACATTAAGGGTACACGTGTCTGTGGAGTGCTCAGCCACTTGCACGTTAATTTCACGAGCAGGCTGTTCCGTTGATCGGATCAACTGGAACCCTCAACGTCGTAAGCGACAGAGTGCCAACAACTATGAGAGAAACTCTCATATAGGTTTTTAGTGCAAAATGCATGTTTGTTTATATCACTAATGGGGAGATAAATTCCTACTACCTTCTGTGCTGAGACCACCAAATCATGTGATTTTGACCTTCCTTGTTCGTGATTTCAACCTTTCTTGATGGACACTTGACCACAAGAGACAGCAGTGACTCATCTCCCTACTAGTGATATATAGAAAATCAGTGACGAAACAGGCACAGGTGTTGCAATTAGCCAGTGAGCTTGCTAAATGTTAACAATTAAAATTTATGTTTTGTTATTAAAAACAGAAAAATATTTTTAAAAATTTATGTTATTCTATTTAACCACCTATCTCAGTTTTGCTTTGTCACCTTTCCTTTTTTTTTTTTTTTTTACAGTGGATTCTCCTTGTAAAAACCGGAATGGTGGTTGTAGTCACTTATGTTTATTAGCACCGGGACCTAGAACTCATACTTGCGCGTGTCCTACAGGAATCTTAATGAAATATGATGAAGTAACTTGTGAAAAGGGTGAGTTATTTTGATTATCATGATAAAGGCAGCAAGCTGGTAGAATCCTTAGCAGCATTTTGTCTGTCTTTCCTTTCTGAGTTCATATTCCACTGAGGTTGATTTTCCCTTTCATTCTTTCAGGGTCAATAAATCAAGTACCTGTTGAGCACTGGGTCAATGTAATCGACTTACCCCCTCCCCTACAATTTCAGGCCCTATGCCTATAGTAGAAAGGATTATTATTATTATGAAGGCAGCGAAGTGGCAGAATCATTAGCATGATGGGCAAAATGCTTAACAGCATTTCGTCTGTCCTTACATTTTGAGTTCAAATTCCGCTGAGGTTGACTTTGCCTTTCATCTATTTGAGGTCGATGAAATAAGTACCAGTTATGCACTGGGTTGATGTAATTTACTAGTCTCCAAATTTCAGGCCTTGTACTTTTAGTATAAAGGATTATTATTATTATTATTATTATTATTATTATTATTATTATTATTATTATTATTATTGAGTGAGAGAGCAGTGCATGCCATCAAAGTGACAATGGGGTAAAATATACGAAACCCAATATACCCATCATGACTACCCGTCGCAGGTGGGGCCCAGTTAGAATTTTTTTCAGGTCGAGTAGCCCATCCCACTCAAAAGGTCCCTGAATAAGGTTTGTTTAAGGATGTTGAGCAAAACACCCATGTTTCCAAAGGTGAATTATTCAA